>NC_056739.1:376132229-376208971 GCF_019279795.1 Protopterus annectens | reverse complement strand
TTCCCTTCTACTACAACCACTCCTACATTTAATACTTCCAGCCACCCCTACATTTAATACTTCCAGCCATTCTACTACACCTACGACTACTACCACCACCTACTCTACTACTACACCTAGCCCCTTCCTACCACTACCACCCCATCTACTATACCTACCCCCTTTTAGCCACCAAGTTCTTCCTCCCACCTTACTCCACTCATTGCCAACACCTTCTCTCTCCTCTTCTTAGTACTACTTCCAACACCTTCTCTCTCCATCTTAATACTACTACTGCCACTTCCTTCTTCCTAATACAATCACCTTATACTACAACTTTCTACTACTACCCATTACCAACTCCTTCTTCCAGCTGCTGCCGTCTTCCTATAACCACCTCCTTCCTCATTCTACCGTCTATGACCACCTTCTTCCGCCAACTTACATGATCACTTTTTCCTCTTCTTCCAACAACTTTTTCCTACCGCCACCACCACTTCCTTAGTCTTCTTACTACAACCTGTATCTTTCTACTATGACCATCATCTGCCTACTACCAATAACACCTTCATCTATTACTTTTTCTTCCCCTTACTAACTTCTTCCTCCTGCTACCACCACCAGTGCCTTCCTAATACTACTACTGATACCACCACCACCACCTTCTATTTAGACCTTTGTTTCTGAATCTTTTGCTTCTTTTATTTTTGGGAAAGGTGGTAGTTTTTTTCCAAAACAATACAAGTGAACTTTAATTTTTTTTTTTTAAATGGTCACACAAATTGTTGGGGATAAAACCTGTGAGACAGACATTCAAATGTATGTGCATTATTCTGTTCTTCCACATAAAACAAGCATGAATGATTATTTTGGAATGGATTCTTATTACCACTTTTATATTTTTTAAACATCAGGTCTATAAAACACAGTTAAACACAGGAAAATCAGTTACAAAAATTAATAGCAAAGCTTAAATATTCAAGCGTTAAATACAACCTACTGCAGAAACATACAAAGTACAGTAGACTTTAGAAAACTAGAAAATTACAAATTAACCAGCTGTGGTGAATTAAATCACCTAATTAAAAAAAAAAAAAAGATTCAAGAGGTTTTAAGAAAAAACGATATCCAAGATTACTACCAAATGAGAAGCATATTAACTGGAGCTCTCCAAGTAGGATAGCCAATAATTCAATATGGCTTACCCTCAGTTCCTGGTTGAAAATTATTTTGTCTGGATGTCAGAGAAATCTGAGATAAATAAATAAATAAAGTGAAGACAAAGAAAGCAAACGATGGCTTGAACAGAGAAATTCAATAGGAATCAGACCAGAGTGCAGTGTTGATGCAAGTTACAGCTTCTGACAACTCTGAATACAAAATTTCATCCAAGAAGATCCATAAAGTCTATGGCATAATTATCTTTAACAGTAAACTTGAAGTGAAAGCAACCGATGAAAAAAATTAAATAAGACTATTTAAATCAATACAATGAGCTAGCACTACAGACAAAAGGGGCATAGCATCATCAGATGGAAAAAAAAAAGTTATAATAACAAATAGGAAGGGAAAAATACCAACAGCAAGTATTACAGGGAAGTAGGGCACAGTAATAAGAGTTCGACAACAGGTAAGAAGGGTGAAATTCAGACAGGGTAAAACACACTGATTTTAGAATTACATATTCAAGACACCTTTTCTATTTAGGACGGACAACTGCAGTGCTAAACAATCTGTAGGGTAATTCATGGTCTGCATGTTCAGAAAGTTCTCAACTATTACTCGAGGAAGAGATGACTGGTGATAGCAAAAGGAAAAACAGTACCACAGTTAAAAATACTCTTATGTGAAGCAGTTAGACAGTTTACTACAACTCGCTGCAGGTAAAAATATCTAATTATGGCTGGAGAAAGAATAATCACAGTAAATACTTTTAACCCCTATGGCATTTCCAGCACTTTGAACACTGTTAGCCTAAGCCTTATGAAAAATGCCTACAAAATGAGTTACAAATGCAGCTTTCTATAGGTTGTTCAATTACCAAGTTGCTATAAACAGCATTCAGCTATTCAATTTCCAATCTTAGTTCTCTTCCAAAATGAAACAATGTACACATCTGAAATGGGCTACACATCCACTTGGTATAAAATACCCATGAGTTATTTATTATTAACAAATTCCTGCAAAGCATTTTCCTCTCTGGTTTTTCATTGAGGAATGAAATATTATATAAACAGTGTTTAGGTTCATAAATTCATAGGTTTAGTGAAGATGTCCAAGGCCTGTTGACCACTGAGAAACCTGATGCTCCAGAGCTCACTTTCAAACTTAAGCATGCCCACACAGTCCCAACATTCCTTCTTGAAGATATGGATTGACAGGCAGAGTTTAACTGACAGGGGGCTTTTATACCACAGGCATTTGAATTTGAAATGTAAAGCTATCATACCTCACAGTAAGGCTGATGAATGTTTTGAATCTCCTTCCTTGGAGTATCCCCTTGATGACCTGGACAAAAGGCACGGGGCTTCAACAAAAAGTCAGGGGGAATCCAATGCTCTGTTTTTCAATTACAAATTTTCACTACTGAAGCTTTTGACTCCATTTGTGAGCAATCTCTGAATCATGTAGCATACGAGTATATTACAGCCCAGAGTGCAGCTGAGCTAATTATGAGCTATATATAAGGTGGCTTTCCCTGAATAACTCTTGACCCTGATGACAGGCAATGCCATAAGTTTTACTGGCAGTAGTGTCTATGAAGTTATCAAACTAAAGGTAATCATCTACAAGGATTCCAAGGGCTTTTACTGTTTTGTCAACCTTTACACGTTGCCTAGTCTAGCTGTATGGCACAGAAGAAAGGAGCCCTGACTGCAACCCAGATGCCTGGATTAAATTAAGCAGCTTCGGCACTGGAGGAGCCAAACAAGGACAGGGAAAGGTGAAGTGGCATCGCTTCTCATCTCTTCTGGGGAGAGGGGGTCTGCATACACTCAGAAGCACACACAGCAGTGCAGTCTCCCTAGCACAGACCAGAGATACCACTGTTTGTAATGTGCGGAAAAAGCAGGGCTGCTTGGAAAGAATGCATCTTACAGAAGCAAGGGAACATCCTTCAGCAACAGACCACTGCTTGTCCTTCTCAATGAGTCATCTATGTGTGCAGCACTGTTATAGACAGGGAGCCAAAAACTGAAGCCATCCTTGCTGGCTGCTTGAATGAGGATTCCTCTTAATTGTCTCTCACTTGGTGAAGGAGAACAAATGGGATAATTAGCCAAGACAGAGTCTGATGATCAAGCAGCAGCATGGGCAAAAAAAAAAAAAAAATTGTTGCCCATTAACAATATACAAAGCTAGGGTTTTCACCTCCTCCCCATTGTAGAAAGCTGCATTTTTTGATGTCAGAAAAGACCATTTCTATCCCACAATGTGGATTCCCATGTCTACGGTCATCTGCATATTTGGCAACATGGATACTGCAGGTCATTTTTATATCTGAGATGAAGATGCCAAAAGACAACGGCTCCAGGACATAGCTTTAAAAGACTCCACTGGTGACAGAGAATATTGATGATAACAGTTCTTCTACTATTACCTACTGCATATGACCAATTAGGCAAGACCAGGAACAAAACAAGCAGTCAAAAGATCAAATTCAATTAGCTACACTGCAGGCTTGCACCGTCAATTATTAGCATGGTACATATGGTTTAAAAACTAAGGATCTTACATTTGAGTGAGGGGGTATTGGCCAACTGGAGCACATGATCACTAAAATGTTGTTTAACTGTGCTTTTCCTTTTTGTGCATACTGGTTACACCTGTAATTAGGAGTGAAAAGTCAGTATTCTGGGTCTGAGGAACACAATGGTAAGGTAAATGAATTTAATAAGGTTAACAAAAAATGCCTTCCCAAAACAATATTATAGCAAACATCAGTAACTGACAACAACACAGGAGTGTGACAGAATCTATAGTCAAATTATACAAGCTGCAGGAAATTCAGAGCACGTTGCTTTAATAAACAGGTGGGTGACAGTGATGACTTGCTTTTCACAGACATGTCGATTCTGGCAAAAACAATTCAAATAGTTTTCTCAGAAAAACCTTGGAATGTTTTATTTTCCTCTTGAATAAAAAAATAACACACACTAATTGCTGGCTTCTCCCACTATTTACAGGTAGTTGACCGCTTTTATTCCCCATTGATCACCAAACAAGACATAAGGTTTGCTTTCTTTCCAAACCGAGAACTTTTAATATTCTGGGGGAATAACTTTAAACAACATAGCAATTAATAGGGCTTGACCATCTATATTACTCAAACTAGAATATATAATTACACTGATTAACGAAATGCTAACTCTATTTATGTAAATATACAATTATGCTTTATATATAAATCTTTTACGTATACATCTCCAATAAATCTGGATTAATTTAATGTTTGACTAACGTGTCGGTTTGGCTACTATCTACAATAAAGAACACTTTGCAATCGACTTTGAATAACTGACATGTAAACAACCTTCATAAGTATTTGCATTACCCTACTTTGTTCATTAGCATTTCTTCTTATTCATATTGTGAATAATACTGTGCCATGAATCGTGACTAAACAGGGTCACATCTGAGCAGATTACCTACCTTATGCTTGCTACCCATATCCGCGCTGATTTAACAAGAACTGTCCAGGACAGTCTTGCATACAGATGCACTACAGCCACAAAAAAGTTCGACTTTTTGTTACGTAAAGGGGAGCAGTTACTGCAACAGAATAACAAACTTTACTTAACCTGTGCATTTTGTGATGGCAGTCCTCACCTGCAGCAAGGTTTTCATGAAGTTTTAATGGAGTTCGTAGAAAGAAAACAAGAAACAAAACCATCAAAAACCAAATAACCCAAAGATATGTCCAAGACCAAGACAGAAACGACTTTATTCGTTCGTAAAACCCAGGAGGTTGTGAATTACTATTTGCATCATCCGCCATGTTTGCTTCTGTGGATAAACACAAGAATTGTGGGACTGCAGCGGACCAACTATTAGATGCACGCTTCCCTTAACCTGCAGCTGCAGTAATCCTGCACGTGATCTCATGTTCCATATTGGTTAATTCCTGCTAGTGTTTCAGAGTCTGGTTTACGTTTTAGATATGATGTCTGTATTTTGTATGGTATATCAAAACACACGCAGATTACAGATTTGAAGTGTACGTCATTACGAAGAACGTTCCTCATTCTGTATCTTAAAAAGGCTAAATTCTTCCCGGATTTGAGCGAAGTATTACAGAAGATAAGCAAGCTTGATTGTTAACAGAGAAGTAGTGATGGGATAGTAGTTTGGTTGTTCTAATTAGACGTATGTATAGTAGTTTAAAAGTACAATAAAGTGAGGTATTAGAAAGGGATAAGCAGGTTGAGTGATTTAGTGCTTTAAAGGAAAGTATAACAAAGGTGATGAATGGTGTTCGAGAGCTATGTCCCAGATGAGGAAAAGGGACAAAGCCAGGAGGCATAGATAAAGTCTTTTACTAACGGTTTGAAAAAATGAAGGCATCTGATAGATCTGACTGATCTAGCTACACTATTGTAATAAACATTGACCCCAGCAGCCCTATGTGGTTTGTAGATGATAAGCAGTTGATTATTATGTGACTGAAGAGGACAACTTGGAAGACAGCATTGGAGTAGGGGTTTAACTGTTGGGCGGAGGATGGAGTATGGGTGATTTTATGGGTTAAGGTGAGCAGAGTACAAAACAGGTGGTAAGGAAGTTCAAGCCATTTGCGTTTTAGTGTTAAACAGTGGTGGGTCCATTAAGGTTAGTTGCAAGCGAATCTAGCAATTCTGTTATAGCACTGATCAAGTTTAGAACTAAGTGAAGCCTGAAGGTTGGTCAAGACAGGGGCTCCCTACAGGAGAAAGGACAAGAGATATATGATAGCTACAGTTACCTTGACAGAGTCTTTAATGAATTTCTTTACTCAATGTAGTGCCTAGTTTTTGATGAGTTTTCTTGATGGTATTGTGGATATATAAATTGAATTTAAGAGTGTCATTAATTGTCATACCAAGTAGTTTCTATGTATTTATAAGGGTTAGTCACATATCTTGGAATTTATTACTGCTCAATTTCTGAGTTGTTTGGCTTCTGCTACATACCTACAATCAACTGCATTACTAGCTGAGTTAAGAACAAACTTGCAGCATTAAAGATTGTACTGCATTTTATTTTATTTTTCTGTGTATTTAATTGTTTCATTGATCTGTGTTGCTCTGTAGTTATTTATTTTTCTATTTAATTGTTTCATAGAATACTGTGGTCTCTCTCTGTCTCTGCAGTTGGTGGGGGCTATTGTGTTTCACTTCATTGATATTCAGTGTTAAACTCTTAGCCTAGAAGGTTTATGTGCATTTATAAGTGTTAGTCACATATCTTGGAATTTATTACTGCTCAATTTCTGAGTTGTTTGGCTTCTGCTACATGCTTACAATCAACTGCATTACTCGCTGAGTTAAGTACACATTTGCAGTGTTAAAGATTGTACTGCATTTTATTTTATTTTTCTGTGTATTTAATTGTTTCATTGGTCTTTGACTCTCTGTAATTATTTTTCTATTTGTTTCATGGAATGCTGTGGTTTCTCTCTGTCTCTGCAGTTGATGGGGGGTATTTTGTTTCACTTCACTGATATTCAGTGTTAAACTCTTAGCCTAGAGGGTTTCTGTGTATTTATAAGTGTTAGTCACATATCTTGGAATTTATTACTGCTCAATTTCTGAGTTGTTTGGCATCTGTTACATACCTACAATCAACTGCATTACTAGCTGAGTTAAGTACAAACGTGCAGTGTTAAAGATTGTACTGCATTTTATTTTATTTTTCTGTGTATTTAATTGTTTCATTGGTCTGTGTCTCTCTGTAGTTATTTAATTTTCTATTTAATTGTTTCATAGAATACTGTGGTCTCTCTCTGTCTCTGCAGTTATTTTCCCACCTGCCCTCCCTGTTCTTATTGTGGTATTAATCTTGGTGGCTTTGGAATTGCCTGCCCCTCCTGTAAATTTGTGTCTGTACACTCTTCCTGGGTCTATCTCATTTGCTCACTCAGCCGAGTACGGTAAGATCATATTTTGTCTTCAGACACTCCTACCAGTCCCATCTGTTCAGCTCTATTCCAGTCTAGTGTCACTAGCTCATTCTACCTAATACAGAGAGAACATTTGTGAAGGGCAAGCCACTTAGGTCCTTAATTTTGAATTATCTTCTGTTTCCCCTTTCTCCCTTTCCACTTTAAAAAAAAAATTCTAAGCTTGTTTCCTGCCTTTCCTCTAACTAGTTTAGTCCAGATACAGATTTGCTGTAACCAGGACTGTTTGTAAGCTTCTGAACCCCCAAAGCCTTTCTGTGTTGGAGGGAAGCCTTCTAGCTTATCAGTGGGAGTGGTAAGCAATAGGTAGCCTATCTACCACAAGAGTGGTTTCTGGCCCAGAAATTGTAGTTTATTGTCCGGTTGGCAATTTTTCCATCTCTTTCAACTTTCTAGTTTAAAAGCTGCGTTTGTGCTTGTTTCCCACCTTTCCTGTAACTAGTCTAGTCCAGATACAGATTTACTGTATCCAGGACTGTGTGTAAGCTTCTGAGCCCCCCAAGCCTTTCTGTGTTGGAGGGAAGCCTTCTAGCATGTCAGTGGGAGTAGTAAGCACTAGGTAGCCTATCTACCACAAGAGTGGTTTCTGGCCCAGAAATTGTAGTTTATTGGCCGTTTGGGCAGTTTTTCCATCTCTTTCAACTTTCTGGTTTAAAAGCCTGCATTTACACTTGTTTCCCACCTTTCCTGTAACTAGTCTAGTCCAGATACAGATTTGGTGTATCCAGGACTGTTTGTAAGCGTCTGAGCTCCCAAGCCTTCCTGTGTTGGAGGAAAGCATTCTAGCTTATCAGTGGGAGTGGTAAGCACTAGGTAGCCTATCTACCACAAGATCCAGGTACAGATTCTTAGTTTTAGCACTTGAATTTGATTATTCGTGCTCAGCACTTGTTCAGAACTTGTTGTTAGCACTAAATAAGCTACAAATTACTACAGTACTCAGCCTTCCTCTGTATCTACAGGAAAACAGTTTTTGTACTTACATTCCTCAATTGCTTAGAGAAAAAACAGCTCTTATACTCACTTTCTTCACTTGTCTACAGGAAAGTAGTTTTTTATTCAGGCATGTCCAATTGTCAGCTCCCACTGTTCTCTCACGTCTGTCTGATGAATCTGGGTATCTTGAGGCAATGTAGCAATTGCCTCATGTACACAGACAACCCTTTTCTTCTACCACCCAACACCACAACCTGTGAGAGATGCACTTATCTAACCAAGCTGGAGGTAAAGCTCTCTCCAGCCAAGACTGAACTTCACAGTCAAGAGGAGAAGGTAAACACTTGCACCACACCACACTCATCACATAGTCCCACTAAACCTACACCACCAAAATCCACACATTGAAACCCAAAAACATTTCCAGACACTCTCAATAATTATCTGCTCAAGCAACAGAGACTTCCAAAGCTGAAACGCAAGCAACCTCCACCCCCCAACACAACCCATATGACACATAGCCCACAGACTCAGTGTGCCAATAAACTACAGCCCATAAGGCAAACCAATGTACCCAACACACTAGTCATAGGTGACTCTATAGTCAGGCAAACTGATGTCCCACTCACCAGGCTAAACAAGGAGAAGGTTACTGTCAGCTGCCTGTCGGGTGCTAGGATCCACCACATAACCCAGGCACTCAGGGCACTCCACAGTAAGTACAAATATGACTCTGTCATTGTCCATGTTGGTGTGAACGACCTGAGATGTACCTCCCTGGACTACATAAAAAGAGACATGGAACAGCGCTCCAATCTTGTAGCCCAGGCAGGTATGACCCTAACCCTGAGTAATATCCTGCCATTGCCCAGAATGATACTGCAGTACAAGGACAAAATGATTGACTTCAACAATTGGCTAAGCTTCTGGTGTCATTCTAAGGGGATCCAGTATCTGTCTGCCTGGGACGACATGGTCGACAGGCCACGATGCTTTGCCAGAGATGGCCTGCACCTGCTGCCCCTGGGATTCCGTATACTGGCTAAGGCTCTTGCCGCCCCTATAGAGCCTTTTTTAGGCAAGGTTCAAATGACAAATTCACCACCGTAACAGGAACAGGCAAGCAAAAACAGAGGGTAATGCTACTCAATGGTAGAAGTCTAAATCTCAAAATGCACTCACTTGAGGCACTCCTTAAATGGAGAACATCAATATCTTTGCAGTGATTGAGACCTGGTTCAAGGCAATAGAGAGCACCCCTGCATTACCAGGCTATAACCCATACCTCACTTTTTGGCCATGTAACCTGGACCAGAACACCAAAGGCGGAGGTGTGTCTATATTCATTAAGGATATCCACATCTTCAGGCTAGTTGCGCAGCATAATGCTTCTGGGGTTATCCAAGTGCAACTAACTCTGGGCAAAACTGCAATTCAAATTGTAGCTTGCTACAGTTCCCCCACCATACCTCAGGATTCCCACTCCTCTTTTCTTGATATACTGGAAAGTATTAGGGTTCAACCAGACACCTTAATAATGGGCAATATCAACTACTCCACCATTAACTGGGAAAACTATTCATGTACCAACTCCTTCACTCTAGAATTCATAAATTCCAATGCCCTAGAGCAACTTATCCACACCCCCACTAGGGGCAACAATATCCTAGACCTAGTCATTACCAACATGAGTGACTGGTGTTCCACACCTAAAATCAACTTCTCGTTGGTCAGATCCGACTATAAGCTAATCACCCTAGATATCCGCATCCTGCCCCCACCCACCATTAAGGAAACCACGGTAAAAAATTTCTCCAAAGCTAACTTCATGCTTCTTAAAACAGAAGTGGTGAACTTCATGACACCCATGCAGATGGACAATACAGTTACAACTGCTAAATCCTACACAAATGCACTCTATAAGCACTTACACGAGTGCATGGATCATGCTAGCCCAAGCAGAACCAAGATGCTATCCTCCAAAAAAAGGAAGCCAATCTGGTGGTCCCCTCTACAACAGAAGGAAGAAACTGTTGCAAAAGAGAGTAAAATGTCATGAGTGGAAGAGCTGCCTGGTAAGCCTCAGTAAGAAGCTGAGATCCCTTATAAGATCCTCCAAAGCTAGCTATGAAAACAAAATTGCCACTGATTCTAAGGGCAACCACAAAGCATTCTATAGCTATGTCAAGAATCTCAATGGCAACACCCAGATCTGCTCTGAGTTACAGCACAATGACACGAAAATTACAGAACCAACTGATATTGTCAACATCCTGTCAGATAGGTTCAGTGCTAACTTTACCCCCCTTTCACCCCCTAAAGGGCCCATATCTATACAGGAAGAATGCAGAGTTCCTGTAATCACATCTATGCAGGTAAAAGCTGTACTCTCTAAAACCAAAAACACAGCATTCATGGGACCGGAAAACATCCCAGGCTGCGTTTTACACGAACTTCAGAACAAACTGGCTCCCCACCTAAGCACCATGTTAAATCATAGCCTCACCTCAGGCTTTGTGCCCACTGAATGGCACACAGCAACAGTTATCCCACTCTACAAAGAGGGAGCCACCACTTATCCTGGGAACTATTGCCCTATTAGCCTGACAAGCTTGGTCTGCAAGGCCATGGAACGTATCATCATGGAACGCATAAACAAAGACATTGGAAACCTCCAAACTCTGGATCCCACCCAGTTCGAGTTTGTGAAAGGCAGATCATGCCTTCTGAACCTGATCGACTTCTTTGAGGCAGTCACCAAAGGCATAGACGAGGGTAAGGTGGTTCACACAGCCTATCTTGACCTCGCCAAGGCTTTCAACACCATCCCCCATTCTGGAATTATAGCTAAACTCACTAAACTAGGTATAAATCCTTACATCACAAGATGGGTTGCCAACTGGCCCACTGATAGAACCTACACTGTAAAAGTTGCAGACTCCAAATCTGACTTCAAACCAGTGACAAGTGGAGTACCACAGGGTTCAGTCCTGGGACCTCTCCTGTTTGGTATCTACTTCTCTGAAGTACAGGCTAACACAGAAGGTCTCTGGCTAATTAAGTTTGCAGATGACTGCAAACTAGGAGCCATAGTCAAGTCCCCAAATGATGTGGACATCCTACAGAAGGGACTCATTGAGACAGATGCCTGGTGTCAGAGGCATGGCCTCAAGCTCAATGCCAACAAGTGCATTGTCATCCCCTTTGGTAAAAACTCTGTACCCATGAACTACCACATAAATGGCAGCCTACTTAAAGCCAAATGTGTGATAAGAGACCTTGGGAACCAGGTGAACAGTAGTCTCTCCTTTGATAATCACATCGCCACAGTAGTCAGGAAATCCTTCTACGTGGCACACCTCATCACAAAAGGGTTCTCATCCAGGAAAAAAGAGGTCATTGTTCCCCTCTACTTGACACTCATTAGACCCATTATAGAGTACAACGCCCCTTTTGGAATGTACCTCACAAGACATCTGCAGCAGCTGGAAAGGCCACAGAAGTACTTCACAAAGAAGATTACTGGCCTCAAATAGATGTCCTACACTGACCGTCTCAAAAAACTCCAGCTTTACTCTGTAGCATATCACCTACTCCGAGGAGATCTCTGCCTAACATATAAAGCTATGTTAAACCCAGAGCTGTTGGGACATGCTACACCTTAATAAATCCCAATCCCTCCGAGCTACACACTCTAGGGACCTAAACCTTGTCACCACAATAAACAGGACATGCTGGAGGGATAGATTCCTGTCCCAGAGACTTCCTTTACTCTGGAACAAGCTACCCATCTATGTCAAGCAAAGTTCCTCATTAGCACTCTTCAAGAAAAATCCTGATGAGCGGATGGGAAATAGGAAATACACCCCGGGGATCACTTCTGTGGCTCTGCTTGACAGGGGCACAAGAAATTAACTTTCTTGGGTGGCGTAAGCCAGGGAACCTTGTTGGCTAGGCTTACTTAGGCCCTTGGGCCGATAGCCTAGTACCTACCTATGAACCTATGTGGGGTAACTTCACTCTTGGTATTATTTAAGGAAGAAATTTTAAAGATTATTTCATGGAAATGGGATTTTGGAAAAAAAAGAGGAAATAATTTAGTTTTTTTTTGGAGGGGGGGTTAGTAACCGGTGATTTTCCTAGAGCCAACTTTCAACAGAGTTAAAGGCTTCTTGTTAAACTTTTTTAAACTTTGTTTAACTTATTAAAATCAAAGATTCATTGGAATGTCCAGATTTTATTTGCCTTATATTTTTGGCCTTTTCCTCATAAAAGGTGTGGTTTTCTGGCAAATCATGAGGATTAAAGTCACCAAATAATGACATGGGTCTCAGACTTCATACCATTCAGAAAATGCATGCAAATATAAAACCTGCTATTCTAGAAACTTTTTATGTTTGTAAGAGCAATATTTAAAATCTGCCTCTGATTTTGGGCCTATGTCCCTTCATTTTTTGACTGTGCCAGTATTCTTTAGCTGAGAGTTTGAGGAGTATAGATAGACTTGGGTGCTTTTAAAACATTTAACTAATTAATAGTTCCTTATTAAGTGATTTAGTTATGTTACAACAAAAGCACAAAGCAAATCACGGAAGTTCACATCAGGAAGAAAATTATAACAGAAATAGTACAGAAAATGTAAAACTGACAGAAAATTACAAGCTTTGCATTCTAATGGACTCTGTACAGATGCTGTCCAAATCTGTTCTCACTCAGTATCTGTCTTTGCTAGATACATATTAGGAGAAAGTATCTGAATATATTGTGAAATACCAGGATATTCTAAAAATGTGATACATTTTTTGATTAGATGTATATGTAGTATCAAAACTGGATCATCTATAGACTTTTCAACATGCATTTCTGGCATGTGTGCTTCCCGCCCAGGAAAAAGAAAGCAGTTGTTTTGTACTGTAAACAGTCAGCAAAACTTAGGGTTGCTGCCTTTTCAGATGCCCAGAGACAGTGGGACATCTCTTGCTAAAATGTGAACTTCTGCAGAATAAAGCAGTATACCCTCAACAAATGTGAGATACTTAATGTTCACTTTATCATCAGAAATGATAAAGAATAAGTATATTTTGAAACAGTCATTTTAGAAAAATGGTTAATTTCAGATTTAAAACAGTTAAAATTAACGTGTAATTAAATATTTACACATTTTGCAGAATAATATATAAAAGTCAAATAATGTATGGGATGCAGAAAGGAACATATTTAGTGTGGTATCCAGAGGAAATACTACAGTATCTCATGCTTAGTTATTCATATTACCAGCAGAAATTGCATATCATACTGAAATAGAAACATCCTGTCTCTCTCTGTGTTATGATAAAAGTTAGAGATGTGGCCTTACTGGTTTTCTGTAGGCAATAGAAAAGTATTTCTCATCAACTGTCAATACATTTTTATGATATTCAGTATTTCTTGTTTTTATAAAATTAGTTAGTGCTACTTTAAAAAAAAAAAGAAGTGAATTTTTAAAGCCCATCTGGCAACTCACTTTTTTGCCAGCTTCCATGCATACCTACTATCACAGGAATTCTGGACAAAGCCATAAATAATGAGAGGACAAAGATGCAAAATCAGTTACAAGTTTTAAAAATTGCTCTTAAAAACTTAGAAAGTTGTTAGAATAACAGGTTTTGGTTTGGTAGGCATTTTCTGAAGGGTATGAATGTTTGACAAAATCTCCGTAATTATGTCATGACTTCAGTTCTTAATGATTTGTAAGAAGACCACAAATTTTATGAGGAACAGACCAAAATTATAAGGCAAAAATGTGGACAGTCTGCCAAATTCTGGACATTTTAGAAGTATGCCTCTCTGTATGTCATTCTGTTATAGCAACAGTTTTGCTTCTTGACCCATGAAGCCTCTCATTTGTGGAAATAGGAGATTCAAGGGGCATCTGTTTCACAGCTGTGCACTAAATCACAGAGAGAAAGTGGTAAGTAGAATTTTGCAGTGTATATAAAGTGTGACGTTTTTCTCATTATCTTCATATTATCATCAATGCCACTTCCAAAAATCAGACCAAATAAACTACTGCCTTATTGCAAGTATAATTTGCATTATATGGCTGAATCTGTAACCACATTGTGCATTTGTCAAAACATGCTGATGAATGTGTATTGTGAAAAACAAAGGTCTACCAGAGATGTCAGACAATGGCAATAGTAGTAAACAAAATGTTAAAGTATGTACAAAACTGAATTATATGTATTGTTTATCTTCATTACTGTTTTACAGCTAAATTACGGAGTTGCAGATTTTAAGACTTGACAATTAAACATTCTGTGAAAACACTGCCCCTGCACTATTGTGTTATTGCGGGCTGTGTGTGTTTTGCTATTGTACCTACATAGGTTAAACTGGTTTGTTTTGATTTTATTAATAGGTAGCACGATTTAGCATAAGCATTTACAGTGACTATTTATTTATTATTTGTTATTTATTGGCATTTTCATGGGTTCATAGGATGATACTAGGCTATTGGCCCAGAGGCCCTTACAAGCCTAGCCAAGAATTTTGACCATGTTCCCTCAAAGTCAGCCCCTGTTTCTCCTGTCCAGCAAGGACACAGGTGGGATCCCAGGGATATATTTTCTGTTTCCCATACAGTCATCCAGGTTCCTCTTAAAGAGGGCTACAGAGGTACTCTGCTTGACATGGAGAGGGAGTGTATTCCACAGATGGGGGAGTCTTTGGGATACAAATCTATCCCATCAACAAGTTCTATTAATGTCACAGACCAGGTTAAGGGCTTGCATGTGGGTTGTGCGAGTGGAGTTTGTCTTACAGATATGCAGCAACTTCATCAAGTCTGGGTCTGAAATGGCCTTGTATGCCAGACACAGGTCAACTCTGAGCAGTCTGTATGAGACTGAGTAGAGAGACAGGGCTTTTAGCCTATCTGTATAGGATAGGTGTTTGAGACCCTGGATTTTCCTGGTCAGGAAATTCTGTGGTCTCTCCAACTGCTGCATGTGCTTGGCAAGGTACATGCTGAAGGGGGCATTGTACTCGATAATGGGTCTGATAAAGGAGGAGTACAGGGATGTTATGACCTCCTTGTTCCTGGATGAAATACCCTTATTTATGAGGTGGGCCATGTAGAAAGCCTTCTGTACAACAGAGGCAACGTGGTGGTCAAAAGTCAGGTGGCTATCAACCTGGATGTCCAAGTCCCTCACGACTAATTACATGTTTAGTATGTTGTTATTAATGTGATAATTAGTGGGGATGACATTTTCTCCAAAGGGGATAATGATGCATTTCTTGGGATTCAGTTTGAGGCCATGCATCTGGCACCAGTCATTGATTTGGGTAAGGCCCTCTTGGAGGATGTTCACATCACTAGAGGAATTTAAGATAGCACCCAGCTTGCAGTCATCTGCAGACTTGGTCATCCGCAGACCACTAGTTTGGGCTTGCACCTCAGAAAAGTATATTCCAAACAGTAGGCTGTTTACCAGGTTGGTCTGAATGGGTGAAAAAAGTTACCTCTTTTCAGCAGAAACCCAGGGGGAAAGGCTTTATAGTGCAGTTTTCACATAATACATATAAAGTGAAATATTAGCACGTACTATAGTAAGATAAACAACTTTCAAAATTTTAGCTTACAGTTGTATAGATCAACAAATTTAAAACATATGGTGGCATCAGCAAAGATAAGTAAAGCTGTATACTTAATAGTAGACAAAAGTAGTAAGAATGGTTCATTTATAGGAATGAAAAAAGCAGTAAGAGTTAAAGATCATGCATAACTATATATATTTTTTTGCACTTACTGCAGTCTTTTATATCTTTCTGGGATGACAGGATGGCTTCCCGCTTTGCAAATCCACTTTACTGGATATTCTGTTATTTGATTTTACTGCTATTTCCAGCTTGCAAAGTTATGCCTCCACTGACTTACAAGAGCAATACTTCATGCGTTTGCATTATTATGTTTGTCTCTTTGATGATGCAAAATTGGATTATTCCTTCACTTCCCATACAAGTTTGGTGGGTCTCTTTGTTTCTGTTTTTTTGTAAGTATGTAAATATCATATTAATGCTGCACATGGACTGAGTGCATTATGCCCATTTATTAATGGAACAGCTTTTGCATCAGTATGCATTTCCTGGACAAAATGAATTATAAATTGGGAAATTCTACTACTACCATTAGTGCCGATCGTAATCCTCAGTGATTTACTAGAAAATCAAAGTTTTATGAGGCATGGACATGATAAAAATATGAGATTAAAAATCAGGGACATTCTACAAAAATAATACATAGATGAAAAGTAATATTGAGTGACATTATACAAAACTGGAAACAATTAAGAGTTATGGACTTTGTGTTGCACATGATGTGCAAGTGTGACAGTGAAATAAAAGCAGCCTATATATTTGTTTCCACATAAAAAGAAACTCAAAAGACATGGAGTTTGAAGACCAGATTAAACAGCAACATGTAATTAACCTTAACATTGGAAATTAGCCAAAAAATACAAATAAAACTGCCCCAGTCTGAAAATCCTGTCTCAGTACGCTGACTAGGTAATAGACTTTGCTGACCACAACCTGATGTCATCACGGAAGCAGAAGATCCTACAGCGTAATCAGTGGGAGTGGAGCATGTTATAGCTATAGATGGCATTTTTGGAAGAAATCTTCCTTAAAAAGAAAAGTGATAATGCATACCTAAATGACAGAAAGACAACCAAGGTAAGAAACTACTGAGGTCATGTATTTCCTGAGCAGATGGGCTGCTTTGATTTTTTTCAGTTTGCACTCAATCTTTAAGTTGAGATGGGGAGAGGTGAAGTAGAAAGGATGGCTACAAACCCATTTTGGTGCAAGAAATGTTAATTGGCAAGTAATTAGAGAGTAAAGTATAAGAAGAAGTCAGTTAGGTGAGTGTGTAAAGGGTAGAAGTAATTAAATGCCTTTTAAGTGTAGAGTAAACAATGACGTTTTTTACTAAGGGGTGGAGCAGGGACATAGACACATTTTGAAATAGAACTTGAGTTATTCTCTGAAGGTTTTCCTTCTGTTGAGTTCTTTGATTTTAAATGGTAAAGTGTTTCAGAATTTAGAGACATATGAGAAGTAAAGAAAATCACCAACGTAGTTATTAGATTTAGTTGTTACAAGAAGAAGTTTATTGGTGGAACAAAGGACTCTACTGGTAGAGTATTGTTGTATGATGTTATTTAGGTTAGGACTTTGAGTTGGATTGTAGATAAGGCTGCGAGCTGTGACAAGTTGGGATACTGCTAGTTGGTGCAGAAGTTCAAGCCATAATAATTGTTGTAGTGCCAAATAGTGATTGTTCTAGCAAGCTAGTCTGGGCTGCATGTAAGATAGTTAGAAAAGGAGTAGCATAGAGCAAGGCGGGGAGAAGGTAAGTTGAAGTTACGTATTTCCTAGTGTAATTAGTAAGATGGGGAGTAGCTCTGTACAGGGCTCCTGGTTTTAGGTTCATAGGTTCATACTAGGCTATCTGCCCTAGGGCATTTATAAGCCTAGCCAGAGTGTGTTTGGCTTTCGCCACACATTTTAAATTAATTTTGCTATGCCCATTTTCAAAGTTAGTATACTGTGCCTCTGTCTAACAGTGACACAGAAGTGATACCCGGGGTAAACCTACGATCTCCCATCCACTCATCAAGATTCCTCTTGAAGAGAGTCAAAGAGGGACTCTGCCTAACCTGGACTGGGATTTTATTCCAGAGTGAAGGGAGCCTCTGGGTTATGAGTCTGTCTCTCCAGCATGTCCTATTTATTTCAGTGCTGAGGTTCAAGTCTCTCGAGCGCGTAGCTCGATGGGATTTGGATTTTCTGAGGTGCAGCATGTCCATTAATTCCGGGTTGGACATGGCTTTATACGTCAGGCACAGATCGCCTCTGAGCAGGCGGTATGCCACTGAGTAGAGCTGGAGTCTCTTTAACCGGGCAGCATATGGCATCTGTTTGAGCCCTTTTAGTCCTTTTTAATTTTATTACATTTTTTCAAACTGTGTGTGGACTAATACTGCTACATATTCAAGTGTGCCAGCTTGCACTGCATGAGAATTGTATTTACTACTGCTTTTCTGAAAAAAAAAAAAAAATTATCTGCTTTTACTGTACTTGTGTTTCTTCCTACTTTATTTTGCTTTTGCGTCATCTTAAAAGTACTCAATTGTATTTATTACTGCTTGGTGTAACTCATTCTAAGCCTTTTAGTTTCAACACTTGGGCTTCAGACCAGTTGTTTTACATTGAGAGGGTTTGTGGTCTGCACTGTAGTGGCAGAACAGGTAGCTTACATCCTTCTAAGTTGGGAACTGCTGATTGAGGGCTCAGTGTCTGTTATTCTAAAAGTGTATTAATTCTGGTTTAAGCACTTGGGCTTTCAGGCCAGTTATTTTACATTAAGAGGGTTCGTGGTCTGCACTCTTGTGGGAGGAGAGGCTGGACTCTGCCTTTCTGAGCTGGGAATTTCTGGTTAAAGGCTTATAGTGCATGCATGTCTGAACTGCTTCTTACTGAAATTGGTACACCTTGTTTGCTGTAGCATAGACTAGATCCAGGCCTGCTGAATCTAGCTTTGTTTGTATAACTTGAGCACTAATCCAGGCATTCTTTAAAGTATTCAGTTGTATTTATTACTGCTTGGTAGTAACTTGATTATAGTGTAGCTATCATTCTAAGTCTTTTGGATTAAGCACTTGGGCTTCAGAAAGGTTGTTTTACATTAGGAAGGTTTGTGGCATGCACTGTGGTGGCAGGACAGGTAGCTTTCATCCTTCTAAGTTGGGAACTGCTGATTGAGAGCTCAGTGTCTGTTATTCCTAAAGTGTATTAGTTCTGGTTTATGCACCTGGGCTTCAGGCCATTTATTTTACATTAAGAAGGTTCGTGGTCTTCACTCTTGTGGGAGGAGAGGCTGGTCTCTGCCCTTCTGAGCTGGGAATTTCTAGTTAAAGGTTTATAGTGCCTGCCTATTTGAACTGTTTCTTACTGAAATTGGTACACCTTGTTTGCTGTAGCATAGACTAGATCCAGGCCTGCTGAATCTAGCTTTGTTTGTATGCTTGTTATTTCCCTGGAATGCTAATTCCACCTAAAACGCGGCTTCTCAGCACTTCTGTGGATCCCTAGTGATATCTGCATTGCTTACTGTACTTATTTCCTTGTTTCACTTGAAAGAAAGTTACTGTTTGTCGTTTTTGCATTTAAGTTACCTGTAACACATTGCACTTAAGTTACCTGGCACTTGCTCACTAAAGCAATTATATAAGTCAGCACTAAAAATTAAAAGCACTATACCCTCACTCCCCATTGGCCCTTGTTTTCAATTATAAAGGCATTCCCAATATTATTCTAGCATGTCCAAAGGTCAGTTGTCAATCTCCTCTCCGGTCCAGCTGGTGAACCTGGAAATCTTGAGGCAATGTTACAACTGCCTCATGTACATAGACAACCCTCTCCTCCTCCCAACAAATTCCAACACATGTGAGAGATGCAACCATATAGACAAACTGGAGGCTAACCTCTCTCAACTCAGTACTGGCATAACCAGTCAGGAGGAGAAGGAAACCACACTCACTACAATTCCAGTCTCACATAGACCTATCACGACAGCAAACCAAACACATAATCACACAAAAACATACTCTGAGGCTTTAAATAAAGATCTGCCTAAGCAGCAGAGACCTCCAAAGCAGACACCCAAGCAACCGCTACCCCAAAACAAAACACGTGCAACACATATCTCACAAAGCCAGTGTGCCGAACAGTCACAGCCCTTAAGGCTAAACAACACACCTGATACACTTGTAATAGGTGACTCTATCGTCAGGCACACTGACGTCCCGCTCACCAGGCTGAACAAGGAGAAGGTCACGGTGAGCAGCCTGTCTGGCGCTAGGATCCACCACATAACACAAGCACTCAGGTCACTCCAAGGCAAGTACAAATATGACTCAGTCATTGTCCATGCTGGTGTGAATGACCTGAGACGTACCTCCCTGGACTACATGAAAAGAGACATAGAGGAGCTCTCTGAGCATGTAGCCCAGGCCGGTATGACCCTGACCTTGAGTAGCATCTTACCCTCACCAAGAATGATGCCACAATATGAAGACAAGATGATCAATTTCAACAAACTGGCTTAAGTACTGGTGTCATTCAAAGGGGATCCAATGCTTGTCAGCCTGGGATGATATGCTCGACAAGCCACGATGCTTCGCTAGGGATGGCTTGCACCTGTCACCCCTGGGCTTTTGGATATTGGCAAAGGCTCTTGCTACCCCTATAGTGCCTTTTTTAGGCAAGGCTCAAAAGACAAACCCACCTCCATAGGTATCACAAGGGATAAGAATCTAAGAGTAATGCTTCTCAACGCCAGAAGTCTAAACCTCAAGATGCACTCACTTGAAACTCTCCTTAGCATGGAGAACATCAATATCTGTGCAGTAACAGAAACCTGGTTCAGGGCTCCCGAGAGCACCCCAGCACTACCAGGTTATACCTCATACCATGCTTTTCGGCCCCAAAACTTGGACCGAACCACAAAAGGAGGGGAAGTATCGATATTCATCAAAGATACCCACACCTCCAGGTTGGTGGCAAAGCACTAAGCATCAGAGACTATCCATGTGCAACTAACAGTGGGTAAAACTGCCTTCCAGTTTATAGCCTGCTACAGACCACCCTCCCAAACACAGGAACCCCACTCGGCCTTCCTGAGAACATTGGAAAATATGAAGGTCTCTCCAAACACCATTATATTGGGCGACGTCAACTACCCAAACATAGACTGGGAGCATTACTCTAGCTCCAACACCCTAGCCCAAAGGTTCCTAGAATTCATAAACTCAAATGCTATGGAACAACTTGTTACCGCTCCCACAAGAGGGGAAAACATACTGGACCTGATCATCACCAACATGGGGACTCTATGCTCCAGACCAGAAGTGTATCCCTCACTGGTAAGATCAGACCATAAACTGATCTCACTGGATATTCACATCCCGACCCCACCCCCTGCCCAGAAAACCACAGTGAAAAACTTCTCTAAAGCAAATTTCACACTCCTCAAGACCGAGGTGGAATCCTTCAAAGTCCCTAGGCCTGTGGAAAATACGGCCCAGACTGCAGAATCCTTTATAAATGCATTCTATGAACACCTTCAGGAATGCATGGATCATGCAATCCCAAATAAAACCAAGACTTAATCCTCCAAAGGCAGACATCCTGTCTGGTGGACCCCATCCATAAACAAACTATACAATAGAAGGAGGAAGCTACTACATGATAGAGCAAAATCCCAAAAAGGGAAGGCATCTCTGATCAGTATTAGCAAAAAACTAAGGGCACTCATAAAATCGTCTAAGGCCAGCTTCGAGAGAAAAATTGCACAGGACACTAAGGATAATCACAAGGCTTTCTTTAGTTATGTTAGGAACCTGGGTAGGAATTCCCAGATATGCTCAGAATTAGTCCAAAATGACAAAAAATACACCGAACCCACAGACAATGCCAACATCCTAGCTGACAGGTTCAGTGCAAACTCCACCCCCCACCAAAAGGGCAAATATCTATCCCAGCAGAGTGCTGCCCCCCTGACATCTCAGATGCTCAGGTAAGAGCCGCCCTATCCAAAGCAAAAAACACAGCATCAATGGGACCAGACGGTGTCCCGGGCGGCATCCTACATGAACTCCAAGAAGAGCTAAACCCAAACATAAAACTACTGTTCAATCTCAGCCTTACTACAGGATATGTACCCAAAGAGTGGCGTACAGCAACAGTGGTCCCTCTCCACAAAGGTGGTGCCTCAACAGACCCTGGAAACTATTGCCCCATAAGCCTGACTAGCTTGGTCTGCAAAGCTATGGAAAGGATCATCATGGACCTCATAAATAAAGATATTGGGGACCTACAGACACTGGATCCTACCCAGTTCGGCTTTAAGGGCAGATCCTGCCTCTTAAACCTGGTCGACTTCTTTGAAACAGTCACAAAGGCCATTGACGAAGGGAAGGTGGTCCACACAGCCTACCTGGACCTTGCAAAAGCCTTTGAAACAATACCCCACTCAGGCATTATAGATAAGCTCACCAGCTTAAATATAAACCCCTATGTCACTAGATGGGTTGCAAACTGGCTCAAGGACAGAACCCACATGGTTAGAATTGCTGGAGCCATGTCAGACTCCAAACCAGTTACAAGTGGCATCTTACAAGGCTCAGTCCTGGGACCTCTCTTGTTCGGTGTATATTTCTCGAAGGTACAGGCCAACACAGAAGGACTGTGGCTGACCAAGTTTGCAGATGACTGCAAACTGGGCACCATAATCGACTCTCCAGCCGACACAAGCATCCTCCAAAAGGGCCTCATAGAAACAGACAACTGGTGCCAGAGCCATGGGCTCAAGCTAAACGCCAAAAAGTGTATAGTCATCCCCTTTGGCAAAAACAAAGTGCCCACAAATTACCACATAGGTGGTAATCCATTAAGTACAGAAGAAGTAATTAGGGACCTGGGGACCCAAGTTGATATCAATCTCTCATTTGACAACCACGTGGCCAAAGTGGTAAGAAAAACATTTTATGTAGCCCGCCTAATCATGAAGGGATTCACATCTAGATTAGGGGAGGTCATCATGCCTCTTTACTCATCCCTCATCAGGCCCATAATCGAGTACAATGCCCCTTTTGGGATGTATCTTACCAAACACCTGCAGCAACTGGAAAGACCCCAAAAGTACCTCACCAAGAGGATCAAAGGGCTCAAACAGATGCCATATGCTGCCCGGTTAAAGAAACTCTAGCTCTACTCAGTGGCATACCGCCTGCTCAGAGGCGACCTGTGCCTGACGTATAAAGCCATGTCCAATCTGGAATTAAGGGACATGCTGCACCTCAAAAAATCCAAATCCCATTGAGCTACACGCTCGAGAGACTTGAACCTCAGCACTGAAATAAATAGGACATGCTGGAGGGACAGATTCATAACCCAGAGGCTCCCTTCACTCTGGAATAAAATCCCAGTCCAGGTTAGGCAGAGTCCCTCATTGACTCTCTTCAAGAGGAATCTTGATGAGTGGATGGGAGATCATAGGTTTACCCCGGGTATCACTTCTGTGTCACTGTTAGACAGAGGCACAGTATACTAACCTCGAAAAAGGACATAGCAAAATTAATTTAAAATGGGTGGCGAAAGCCAAACATACTCTGGCTAGGCTTATGAATGCCCTAGGGCAGATAGCCTAGTATGAACCTATGAACCTATGATCCTCTTGGTGAGGTACTTTTGGGGTCTTTCCAGTTGCTGCAGGTGTCTGGTAAGGTATATCCCAAAAGGGGCATTGTACTCAATTATGGGCCTGATGAGTAAAGAGGCACGATGACCTCCCCTGATCTAGATGTGAATCCCTTCATGATTAGGAGGGCTATATAAAATGTTTTTCTAACCACTTTGGCCACGTGGTTGTCGAATGAGAGATTGCTATCAACTTGGGTCCCCAGGTCCCTAATTACTTCTTCTGTACTTAATGGATTACCACCTATGTGGTAATTTGTGGGCACTTTGTTTTTGCCAAAGGGGATGACTATACACTTTTTGGCGTTTAGCTTGAGGCCATGGCTCTGACACCAGTTGTCTGTTTCTATGAGGCCCTTTTGGAGGATGCTTGTGTCAGCTGGAGAGTTGATTATGGCGCCCAGTTTGCAGTCATCTGCGAACTTAGTCAGCCACAGTCCTTCCGTGTTGGCCTGTACCTCCGAGAAATATATACCGAACAAGAGAGGTCCCAGGACTGAGCCTTGTGGGATGCCACTTGTAACTGGTTTGGAGTCTGACATGGCTCCAGCAATTCTAACCATGTGGGTTCTGTCCTTGAGCCAGTTTGCAACCCATCTAGTGACATAGGGGTTTATATTTAAGCTGGTGAGCTTATCTATAATGCCTGAGTGGGGTATTGTATCGAAGGCTTTTGCAAGGTCCAGGTAGGCTGTGTGGACCACCTTCCCCTCGTCAATGGCTTTGGTGACTGTTTCAAAGAAATCAACCAGGTTTAAAAGGCAGGATCTGCCCTTAACAAAGCCGAACTGGGTAGGATCCAGTGTCTGTAGGTCCCCAATATCTTTATTTATGAGGTCCATGATGATCCTTTCCATAGCTTTGCAGACCAAGCTAGTCAGGCTTATGGGGCGATAGTTTCCAGGATCCGTTGAGGCACCACCTTTGTGGAGAGGGACCACTGTTGCTGTAAGCCACTCTTTGGGTACATGTCCTGTAGTAAGGCTGAGATTGAAAGTAGTTTTATGTTTGGGTTTAGCTCTTCTTGGAGTTCATATAAGACGCAGCCCGGGACACCGTCTGGTCCCATCGATGCTGTGTTTTTTGCTTTGGAGAGGGCAGCTCTTACCTGAGCATCTGAGATGTCAGGGGGCAGCACTCTGCTGGGATAAATATTTGCCCTTTTGGTGGGGGGGGGGGTTGCGCTGAACCTGTCAGCTAGGATGTTGGCAATGTTTGTGGGTTCGCTGTATTTTTTGTCATTTTGGACTAAGTCTGAGCATATCTGGGAATTCCCACCCAGGTTCCTAACATAACTAAAGAAAGCCTTGTGATTATCCTTAGTGTCCTGTGCAATTTTTCTCTTGAAGCTGGCCTTAGACGATTTTATGAGTGCCCGTAGTTTTTTGCTAATACTGATCAGAGATGCCTTCCCTTTTTGGGATTTTGCTCTATCATGTAGTAGCTTCCTCCTTCTGTTGTATAGTTTGTTTATGGTTGGGGTCCACCAGACAGGACGTCTGCCTTTGGAGGATTGGGTCTTGGTTTTATTTGGGATTGCAAGATCCATGCATTCCTGAAGGTGTTCATAGAATGCATTTATAAAGGATTCTGCGGTCTGGGCAGATTTTCCACAGGCCGGGGCTTTGAAGGATTCCACCTCAGTTTTGAGGAGTGTGAAATTTGCTTTAGAGAAGTTTTTCACTGTGGTTTTCAGGGCAGGGGGTGGAGTTGGGATGTGAATATCCAGTGAGATTAGTTTATGGTGTGATCTTACCAGTGAGGGATACACTTCTGGTCTGGAGCATAGAGTCCCCATGTTGGTGATGATCAGGTCCAGTATGTTTTCCCCTCTTGTGGGAGTGGTAACAAGTTGTTCCATAGCATTTGAGTTTATAAATTCTAGGAACCTTTGGGCTAGGGTGTTGGAGCTAGAGTAATGCTCCAAGTCTATGTTTAGGTAGTTGAAGTCGCCCAATATAATGATGTTAGGAGAGACCTTCACAGTGTTCTCAGGAAGGCTGAGTGGGGTTCCTGGGTTTGAGAGGGTGGTCTATAGCAGGCTATAAACTGGAAGGCAGTTTTACCCACTGTTAGTTGCACATGGATAGTCTCTGATGCTTCATGCTGTGCCACCAACCTGGAGGTGTGGGTATCTTTGACAAATATTGATACTCCCCCTCCTTTTGTGGTACGGTCCAAGTTTTGGGGCCGAAATGCATGGTATGAGGTATAACCTGGTAGTGCTGGGGTGCTCTCAGGAGCCCTGAACCAGGTTTCTGTTACTGCACAGATATCGATGTTCTCCATGCTAAGGAGAGTTTCGAGTGCGTGCATCTTGAGGTTTAGACTTCTGGCATTGAGTAGCATTACTCTTAGTTTCTTATCCCTTGTGATACCTATGGAGGTGGGTTTGTCTTTTGAGCCTTGCCTAAAAAAGGCACTATAGGGTTAGCAAGAGCCTTTGCCAATATCCAAAAGCCCAGGGGTGACAGGTGCAAGCCGCCCTAGCGAAGCATCGTGGCTTGTCGAGCATGTCATCCCAGGCTGACAGGCATTGGATCCCCTTTGAATGACACCAATACTTAAGCCAATTGTTGAAATTGATCATATTGTCTTCATATTGTGGCATCATTCTTGGTGAGGGTAAGATGCTACTCAAGGTCAGGGTCATACCGGCCTGGGCTACATGCTCAGAGAGCTCCTCTATGTCTCTTTTCATGTAGTCCAGGGAGGTACGTCTCAGGTCATTCACACCAGCATGGACAATGACTGAGTCATATTTGTACTTGCCTTGGAGTGACCTGAGTGCTTGTGGTATGTGCCGGATCCTAGCGCCCGACAGGCAGCTCACTGTGACCTTCTCCTTGTTTAGCCTGGTGAGCGGGACGTCAGTGTGCCTGACGATAGAGTCACCTATTACAAGTATATCAGGTGTGTTATTTAGCCTTAAGGGCTGTGACTGTTCGGCACACTGGCTTTGTGAGCTATGTGTTGCACGTGTTTTGTTTTGGGGTAGCGGTTGCTTGGGTGTCTGCTTTGGAGGTCTCTGCTGCTTAGGCAGATTTTTATTTAGAGCCTCCGAGTATGTTTTTGTGTGTTTATGTGTTTGGTTTGCTGTCGTGGTAGGTCTATGTGAGACTGGAATTGTAGTGTGTGTGGTTTCCTTCTCCTCCTGACTGGTTTTGCCAGTACTGAGTTGAGAGAGCTTAGCCTCCAGTATGGCTATATGGTTGCATCTCTCACATGTGTTGGAATTTGTTGGGAGGAGGAGAGGGTTGTCTGTGTACATGAGGCAGTTGTAACATTGCCTCAAGATTCCCAGATTCACCAGCTGGAGCAGAGAGGAGATTGACAACTGACCTTTAGACATGCTGGAATAGTAATGGGAATTCCTTTATAATTCAAAAAAAAAGGGCCAATGGGGAACGAGGTACTCAAGGGGAGTTTGTGTGGGTGTAGTGCTTTTAATATTTTAGTGCTGAGTTATATAATTGCTTTAGTGAGCAAGTGCCAGGTAACTTAAATGCAATGTGTTACAGGTAACTTAAATGCAAAAACAACAAACAGTAATTTTCTTTCAAGTGAAACAAGGAAATAAGTACAGTAAGCAATGCAGATATCACTAGGGATCCACAGAAGCGCTGAAAAGCCGCGTTTTAGGTGGAATTAGCTTTTCCGGGAAATAACAAGCAAACAAACAAGCAGCATACAAATAAAGCTAGATTCAGCAGGCCTGGATCTAGTCTATGCTACAGCAAACAAGGTGTACCAATTTCAGTAAGAAACAGTTCAATTATGCAGGCACTATAAGCCTTTAACCAGAAATTCCCAGCTCAGAAGGGCAGAGTCCAGCCTCTCCTCCCACAAGAGTGCAGACCACGAACCTTCTTAATGTAAAATAACTGGCCTGAAGCCCAAGTGCTTAAACCAGAACTAATGCACTTTTAGAATAGCAGACACTGAGCCCTCAATCAGCAGTTCACAACTTTTTGATAGCTTTTTTTGACAACTTCATTAATCCACATCCACAGTCTCTTTTCCCATTTTTACACATGGGGTCGGAGCGTCACTTCAATAGTGAAAATCATTTAGAGCCAAGGTTCACACTTCTGGGTGTATGTATACTGAATTTCAGGTTTTCATCAGTGATTACCCCTAATAGCTTGGGGATGATATCAGTTCAATTTTTGTGTTATTCACAGAGGTGATTTTGAATAAGGCTTTGTCAGAGGTGTTTTGCTTTGAGCTGAATAATATTAGTTTGTTTTTTTAGGGTTAAGGAATAGTTGAGAATTAGTTAACCAGGATTCAATAGAAGAAAATGACTCTTGTTTTTGTTGTAGTGAGGTTGGTGGCACTGCAAGCTAATGCTGAGTCATCGACATATTGAACTAGGATCATACCTCTCAACCTCTCAGTGCAAGAAATCTGGACAAAGCCAGAAAGAATGGTGAGGCAAAGGCCCAAAATAGGGACAGAATTTAAATATTGCTCCTATAAACTTAGGGAGTTGCTAGAATAACAGATTTTACATTATTTTGTATTTTCTGAAGGGTGTATAGTCCAAAACTCAAATTTCTATCATTATTTGGTATTATTTAGTGACTTTAATCTTTAATGATTTGCCTGAAAAAACACAATTTATATGAGGAAGAGACCAAAAATATGAGGCAGTAATCTGGGCTTTCTGCAAAAATCTATACAGTCAAGTGTTATGACTAGGACTGCATGTTTTTTAACTGTGTGGCAATCATTTATAATGAAGTCGAAGAGTATGGATCCAAGTAATGAGACCTGCAATACTCCTGTGACAGGAAAAAAGGTTGAATAGTTATTATAGCAATAACCCACGCCTGGGTGTGGGTAATGCTGGATTTACCCATGGTTGGCATGGTTTGGGCACGAGGGCAAAGCCCGAGTGGCCAAACAAAGCCAACCATGGGTAAATCCAGCATTACCCACACCCAGAAGTGGGTTATTGCTATTATACAATGACATTATTTAAGAAAAAAAATTACTTTTCTTAAATAATGGCATTGTATAATGCCTCCTTACTGCCCTTCCGCAGCTGTCTGGTATTCTGTGGCAGTTCTGATGTACTGCGCATGCATATGCCTATGCAGTACATCAGAACTGTGGGCAAAAGCAAGGAGAAAGCAAGATCTCCGTTGCTTTTTACAAACTGTTTTGGCTATGTTAAATGGGTTTAACATAGCGAGACAGCTTTAAAAAAAGCAATGGAGAATCTCGGTTGCTTTTTTTTAAAGCTTTCTCAGTATGTTAAACCCATTTAACGTAGCGAGACAGTTTTGAAAAAATCAACGGAGAAAGCAAGATCTCAGTTGCTTTTTACAAACTGTCTCACTTTGTTAAAGGAGTTTAACATAGCAAGACAGCTTTAAAAAAGCAATGGAGAATCTCCGTTGCTTTTTTTAAAGCTGTCTCGCTATGTTAAACTCGTTTAACATAGCGAAACAGTGTGAAAAAAGAGTTATAGTAATGGAAAAAGTCCGGGCGGCCGGACCTTTTTCCATTACTATAACTCTGATTTACAACGTGCACGCTGACCAATCAATGTGCACGTTTTTGAATATTTAATGGGGGGGTCGTATAATAAGCAATTTAACTGCCCGAGATCTGCTAGAGATGTAGCTGTGGAACCAGATAATAGGGATGTACTGAGTTCCAGCGTAGAAAGTCTTTGTAGGAGGATAGGATGGTAAACAGTATTAAATACTTTTGAAAGGTCTAAGGAAAACAGCAAAAACAAGGTTTCCATCATGTTTTATTTTGGTTTGTGATGGTGGTGAAGTTTAAAAGTGCTGAAGTGGTGCTATGTTGAGGGTTAAGGCTATATTGAAATGCCAATTGTCAGTTATTTATTCAAGAAACTGAGCTTGACTACATTTCTAAAGCATTTTGGATTGTGATGGCCCTGTAGTTAGAGAGCTGTGTAGAGCTGCCTCCTTTGTGAAGTGGGCAAACATAGGATTCTTTTTCCATGGAGAGGATACATATCTTTCTTTTATTGAATAATTTCAGCGAATGAATATAGGATAGGCCAGGGCATCCAAACCAAGTTTTATATATTCAAATGGTAAGTTACCAGGAGTGAAAATGGTGGAATTTAAGTTGGAAAGGAGTTTTTTTATGTAAGTGGTGGGGACCAATGTGAAATTAAAGTTAGATGTGAAATCAGGATAAGCTTCAGCTGAGGGGTTAACAGCAGAAGCCATATCTTTCATAAGAGAGGCTACACTCTGAATGAAGTGAGAGTTAAATTGAGTGGCTATATTTGTGGAGTAGCAGAGCTAGGTTGGGAGGATTTGTCAGGATGTAAGAGGCTAATAATTACACACCAAAAAAAAAATCATAATTTGGATTTAGCAGTATTCCAGAGGGGTCTGTAATTTTGTAGGTTGGTAGCTGATTTTTTTTTGCCAGGTTTTCCATACCAACCAAGTCAAAATTGGGGACGCCACCTCAAGTAGTAGACCTGTAACAAGAGGACTACCCCAGGGATCGATCTTGGAGCCCCTGCTGTTTGGGATATACTTTTCTGAGGTACAGGCCAAATCTAGTGGGCTATGGCTGACCAAGTTTGCAGATGACTGCAAGCTGGGTGCTGTCATAAATTCCCTTAGTGATATGGACATCCTTCATGAGGGTCTCACCCAAACAAATGACTGGTGGCAGAAACATGGCCTTAAACTGAATGCCAAAAAATGCATCATCAACCCTTTTGGCGAGAGTGATGTCCCCACAAATTATCACATTAATAATAAGGTCCTAAGCACACAATCAGTCATGAGGGAATTGGGCACCCAGGTTGATAGCAAACTGACTTTTGACCAACATATTGCCTTCATTGTACGGAAAGCTTTCTACATGGCCCACCTCATTAGTAAGGGTATCTCATCCAGGGACAAAGTGTTCATAACATCCCTGTATTCTTCCCTTATTAGACCCATTATTGAGTACAGTGACCCTTTTGCCATGTACTTCACAAAGCACATGCAGCAGCTGGGGAGACCAGAGGTTCCTCATCCAGAGAATCCGGGGCCTCAGACATCTACCTTACACAGGCTAAAAGCCCAGTCCCTCTCCTCAGTCTCCTATTGACACCTCAGAGGTGACTTCTGTCTGGCATACAAAGTAATCTCAGATCCCGCTGTGATGGGACTGCTGCATATCTGCAAGTCAAGCTACATTCGAGGAACCCGCACGTGCGACCTCAACATGGTCTGTGACATCAATAGGACTTGTTGGCGGGACAGATTTGTGTCCCAGAGACTCCCCCTTTTGCAGAATTGACTCCCTCTCCACGTAAAGCAGAGTGCCTCATTAACCCTTTTTAAGCGTGACCTTGATAACTGGATGGGAAACAGAAAATACACCCTTGGGCTTCCACCTGTGTCCCTGCTGGACAGTGGCATAGGGTGCTGACTTGTTGGAACATGGACTAAATCCTTGGCTAGGTTTTTAAGGGCCTCAGAGCCAATACCCTAGTAAGTTCCTATGATCCTATGTGGTATCCCTCTGGTTCATAAGTTGTTTAGATAGCTACAGGGTTGGTTTTGTTTTTGTTGTTTTCATTAAAAAAGGCTTGGACATTAAGGAGCTGTAGAAAGGGCTAGATAAAATCTGCGGTGGTGGTGCTGCGGTAGCGTTGTCGCCTTACGGTAAGACGCTGACCTGTTCGACTCTTAGCTAGAGCGTCTTCTGCGTGGAGACATGCGTGAATGGGCGTACCTTCGTTGAAAGTTGTGCATTGGGGCTGGCAACTCAGCAAGTAAAAATCAACTGCCAATCATTAGCGGACCGGAGTTCTGCTGTGGCGACCCCTAACCGGGAAAAGCCGAAAGATGCAACAAGAAAAGACTAGATAAAAAGTCTTTTCCAGGGGGAGAAATTAGAAATTCTAATGGTTTCTAAATTAGCATTTTAAGGTTAGAGATAAAAGTAAATGAAGAACAACTGTGCACTTGTTTATGATTTTTGTTGATGTATATATGTCTTTTCTCTAAAGATATAGGTAGGGGAATGGCCCCTCAGAAAGTCAAAGAGGGAGCCAGTAGCTATGATTTTATATGGATAATTTGGGAGTATCCAGCCTAAGGTTGTTTGTCTATGAGAGGCTTTTCTGAGTCTGGTTGGAATGTTTTTTTAGTTGGGTAGAGTCATAAAGACTTATGGCATATGGATGGGTCTCTGATTATTAATACTTGGTCAATTTATGTTTACATCAGGTCTATATTATAACATCAAAATGTCAAAACTTCAAATGTTATACCATCTAACCCATCATCTAGGATGAATGTTTCCTGATTTTATAGTACCTGTTACCAAGTTAAAAAAAATCTTCTGCAGTTGAAGTGTTATAGCTAGAGGGAATATAGACAGCTGTAACACATAACTTTTTATGATGATTAAGTTTAAGTCAGGAGAGTAGTATCTCAGCATTTTGTATGGGTGGGGGTTTTGTGGAGTGGAAAGAGTGTTTAAGAGTTTTTTGAAAAGTATGGCTACACTCTCACACCTTTTCTTTTCCCTGTCTAATCTTAGTATATTGTAACCAGGTGGAATGAATAATTTCCATGTCTTTAGTGTCCTATTTTGACCAGGTTTCTATAATTATTACTTTGTTTGGTGAGTGCTGGTCTATCTATGCATGAAAATCTTGTAATTTATTATAGAAGCCACGAAGGTTGATATTATCCAGATTAAGATTAGATGATGAAAATATCCTAGCTTGGTTGATTGGGAGGAAGCTTTTAGTAGTTCTGGATTGGCACTGGTTTTGGGATGTAGAGCCTGGGTTGAGGTGAATGCTGCCACATAATATCAGATGTTGATGAGAGTGTGAGGGATCCAATTAGAATAACTTTTTGTTTATATATTTATGGTAAGGGGTTGGGGTTAGTACTGTGTGAGGCACTAAACTACAAATATAATGGAATACATCTATTTTTTGCATGTAGTAGATGCTGCACAGCAAGCTGTAAGAGGTTTCTGTGGGTACAAAATAAAATCATCAAGTATAGCAGTAAACAGAGACATAATTAGCAAACTGTCACATTGTAATATGATAGAATGATCAGTGCACATTTGAAAATAAGATTTCTGTTATTGTTTTTTTTTTTCTTTTCCTGCAAGACACCCTTTTTAGCTAAGATTTGGCTACCTGTCTGGCAGTGTGACTCTGTTGAGCCTAAGCTCCCCTCAATAGTATGTACACATTGAGCTGAGATCACTAGTTCAGTTTCAGAGTGGTGAATGGCAGGTCTTCTGCAGGAGCAAGAATGTGCCTTATAGCTATATTTGTTGCATGCAGAAGCTGGTTTGATTTCCCTTTGGAACATGTCCCATATTATCCAAGCAGCTGGCATGTAATGGGCATTGCAGTCACTGGTCATGCCTGTGCTTGAGCCCTGATCAAAACCCAGTTACCGTTGAAGACAGCACCTCTGTGTAACCCTGGTCCTCATAGGGATTCTGTTCTGGAGTGTACCTGGGACACATGCTACCCACCCATCTCCCTGAAGAGAAGTGAACAGGCTATGCCTCATCATTCCTGTCACCCCCACAGGTACCTAGGGAGCTAATCAAACTTGGGTCACCTAGGTAATAGTCAAAGCTTTATGTAACTATGCCAACAGTGAGGCTAGCGTTATGACATTAAGGTGCATAACAGACAGCTTCTAATCTGTTCTAAAGCACTGTCGCTTTGAAAGAGATGTCACCTTTGATATTTTGAAAACCAGAGAAGCTATACTTGATCTTTGCCAGAAAAGTCCAAAAAGAAATACATGTTGAGATAAGTACAATGATCCATTTTCTTCTATATCCTGCTGTCAGTATAGTGAAACAAGGAACTTATACAAAAGATTATTCAGCCAAATACTGATGTTGCAAAATGCTTTTTGCTCACTTACCAGCTGACCTAAAAGCAGATTAGTTCCAAATTCAGTCAGTGGTTTGTACTGAGCATTACATTATAAAGGTTAAAGAGTTACCAGTAAAGTAGAATGATCTCACCTCTGTAAATTTTTTTTGTGATGTTTTCCCTAGCTTTCATACTGAATGCTTTGCCATCCATCTATTATAAAGTAGTAAATGAAATACATTTACTTTCTAAAGAAAATAAAAAAAACATAGCTGTTGGCAATGATTATGTTGTAGTTAAGCTTCTCAAATACAGTATCTTGAAAACTGCAACCCCTCTCACCTATATATGCAATATCTCCCTGCTTCCTTAAAGAATCACTGGCCCCAAGAAAATCACCCACAGCACTTCTGTGTATAAAAAATAAATAAGTGGTTTGGCAAGCTACAGGCCTGATGCCATTTTAGTCTGCTTGTTAACTGGGTAAGACCCACTAGGCACAAATAACTCTTTTTCAAGCATCACTGTGTGACAGTGTTCTAGTTAAATGATGTTCACAGTCACTGAGCATACATTTGGAGTACAAGGGAATCAAAACAAGGAAAAAGAGTAAAGGCTTTACCCCATCCTATACTAATGACCTGCTGTCTTACCATTATGAGGAAATATTGTACCCTTGGTCTCCATTTGGGGTTCTTTGACTTGCATTGTAGCAAGCAGTGTAACAGTATACTTAGACCAAAAGATAAATCTTGCCTTGTTTCTGGCTGCGTTAAGGGTCAGGATTCTAGTAGTAGTTCTTGTTGCTCATCCCTCTCTAACATAGATGACAAGCAGGTGGGGTGTTTTGTTTAGATGGTTTAATACATAGAAACACATCAGGATGGATAGCAGCATCATAAAATACAAACAAACTAGTTAACAGACAGACCTTACATATAGGTTTACATCTCAACAGTTTACTACAAAATGGCAGTAAGACTTGCACGTGCTCAGTATTTATACACTTATACAAGCCCTTAGATAGCTTCTTAAAGGTACATTGATCTACATCCTCCCTCTTAAAAAGATTGCCCTTGGTAAAAACAACATTAGAGTTAGACATGCATTATTATAGACATTAGAAACAAACACAATGTTCATGTCCAAGTTGCCATGTATCTGTTACATAGTCTGGAGATACAACCAGATCTCATAACATAACATAACAATCTGGACTGAATTTAGCAAATGGGACAGTCTTCGGTGGACAACTAATATCAGGAACTTCTAGATTCATCACAGGAACAGGAACATTCTCTGGAACTTCCTCTGGAATTGAAACACTGGACAACTCACTCTGAGATAAACAGTTTTTCTCACAGGCTATGTGCTGTGGTATAGGCTCAGACACCAGTCTCAAATGTTTCCAATTCCACCTTAACTCTGCTCCTTGTGATTCCACAATGTATGACCTTGGCTTTTGGCAAATACTCTTCATGACACCAGTCCGATCATAACCTTTGAACATTTGCATCCTTACCACTTCTCCTTCATGTAATGGATTGAGCAGTTTGCTGGTCTTATTGTAGTAGGACTTCTGGGTTAAATGCTTCTTCAGCAGATTTGTTTTCACTGACCTGTTGTTCTTGACACATGGAACCAACAATTGACTATTGATTGGTAATGTGGTTCTGGTTTGTCTCAACAGAAGTCTCTGAGCAGGTGACCCAAGATGTTTATCACAAAGAATGTTTCTGAGATTCAAGAGACTCAGGAAAACATCACTATTATCTTGTTCTGACTTCTCCAGTAACTGTTTTGCACTCTGAACTGCATGTTCTGCAAAACCATTTGACTGCAGGTACTCAGGGCTACTTGTGACATGATTAAAGTCCAATTCTTTGGAAAATCTTTTGAATTGTTGGCTTGCAAACTGCATGCCATTGTCAGAAATAACTTTGTGTAGACTACCATGGACTGCAAAATGATGCTTCAGCTTAGTTATTACAGTACTGGATGCTAGGTTAGGATGTAGGTCAATCTCAAACCAATTGGAGTAAGAGTCTACTAACACCAAATAACGTTGACAATTCCACTAGAAAATGTTGGTGGCTACTGTCGACCAAGGTAGTTCAGGAACCTGGTTCAGCTGAAGTGGTTCCTTCTGTTGATGTGGCTTAGTACTATTGCACACGGAACAAGATAAAAGTGCTCTCTCGATGTCTTGTGACAAAAAAAGACCAAAATACTAGACCTCTCGCCCTTCTTTTGGTAGAGTCAGCTCCTCGGTGACCACGATGTGAGATAGTAATGTACTCTTGTTGCAAGGACTTTGAAACAATTACTTTCGGAGCTTTCATAATGATACCTTTGTCAGACAAAATCTCATCTCTGTATGGAAAATAAGGTTGCACTTCTTGAGGTAAACTAGACTGCTTTGATGGCTGTCCTTGATTGATAAAGTGGGTGAGCCTTTTTAAAACTGTATGTGCGGCTGTCTGATCTCTTAGCTCATCAAGATGCGAGGAAGAAAAATTTCTCACTTCTATGACTTCAAAATCAAGGTTTTCATTCTCATGCTGTTCCGTGGTGTTTCTGGGTGATCTGGATAATGTATCAGCAAGATAAAGAAGTTTACTTTTCTTGTAGACAAGAGTGAAATTATACTTTTGCAATCTCAGCATCATATATTGCAATCTGGCTGGTGCTGAATGCATAGGCTTTCTTAAAATAGTAACTAGAGGTTGGTGGTCTCTTTCAATCTGGATAGGTCTACCATAAACATAATCATGGAACTTCAAACATGCAAACACAATTGCAAAAAGCTCTTTCTCTATCTGGGTATACCATATTTCAGTTTGGGTAAGAGTTCTCTATGCACTGGCAACAGATTGACCCTCTTGTAGAATGAATGTGCCAAGACCAAATTTTGAAGCATCACATGAAAGAGTAACTGGCTTGCGAACATCATAGTATCTGAGAGTTGGTGGACTGGCATTTATCTGTTTCAGGACATCAAATGCTCTTTGGTGTTGCTCTAACCAAGATAAGGATGCATCTTTACATGTCAGCTCTCTGAGCAGTGCTGATAGTTGGCTCAAGTCTGGTATGAACTTGCTTAGGCAGTTAACTGTGCCAAGAAAATGTTGCAGGGCTTGAACATTGTCTGGAGCTGGCATCTTGAAAATGTCTGTTTGCTTTGAAGGGTCTGGTCGTAGGCATGAACTAGTAAATAAGTGACCAACATAACTAACCTCTTGTAGCCTGAATTTGTATTTCTGTGGTCTGAGCTTAAGATTCATTTGGCATGCGCTTTCCAGAACTTTTCTGAGGTTTCTGTCATGCTCAGCTTCCTTCACCATTACCTCCTACTAGTATGTAATTTAATAGCACAAGGATACCCAGAAAAAAGTTGCTCCATTGCACATTGAAAGACTTCACTTGTAGAATTTACAAAATACTTCATTCTTTGCCCTTAAACCTACTGCATTGACTGTTTCATAAAGCACTGACACACCATCAACATAAGGAGAAGAGTTACAGCTCTCTAATTGATCAACTCATTTCTTAAAATATTCCCTTTTTATAAGAGAATATGGGCCTTCTGATTTACAAAGCCTTTTAACATGATTCCATTTATTGCATTTGTGAGACTGCTGACCAAAAGCTAAACATTTTTCCCTTTTAGATTCATGATTTCCACCACAATTGTGACAGTTGGTAATACAACTGGGTTGGGGCCCGTACTTTGAGTTTGCTGACTCATTCTTATGCTTCACTGAGACTGTGTAAACTCGGGAACTTGCTGGAAAGCTCTGGGTTTACCAGTGAGTGCTGCAGGGGCTGCAGTTGCTGCCATGTGCTTGGGCCTGTTTCTTTTAACCACATGCTGCATACTATTAACATGAGTGTTGTCACTGTGTCTTCTAGAGCTGCTCTCATTTGTAAGCATATTTGTGTGCTTTTCTGTGAGCTCGTATATCTGACAAATCTCAATGGCCTTATTCAAAGTTAAATCACTGTCACGAAGCAAAATCTTTCTCATAGCATCATCTTTAATACCACACACACAAGTCTGTCCTTTATCAACTCATCCCTTAAATAACCAAATCTGCATGTTTTAGCTTTTTCTCAAGTCAGTTATATATACTGCAAACGTTTCACCAGGCTTTTGATCCCTTGTGTAAAATAAGTGCTTTTCCACTGTAATATTTGTCTGGGGGTTACACATTTCTCTAAATTTATGTTTGAAGCACTCGGGGTCCTCCCTTGACTCAGTCTGTACAACAATATGATGGTTCCCCCTCTCCTGCATAGACAGCAGGTGCATACACAATGAATGCTCCCTTTCAATAGCTTCTGACCCAACTAAATTAAGTAGAATAAATGCCTTTGTATGGTCATCTTTATCAGAAAATGCAGCCTGTATGAAAATGTTGTATTCTTGCTTAAACACTCTCCACACACTGAAAACATGGCCCTTGTAATTATGTACAAACAAACTGCTCTGTGAGCTTGTAATAACATTCAAATGCACAATAAACTCTTTGAAAGACTGCACTTTGAGAAATGTGCTCTGTAATAGCTGTATTTTGTGAAATAACTGTGCTGTAGTATTGCAAAAACATGCAAACACTTTATAAACTTCTGATAATTCGGATGTCTTTAATTAATACGAAAAATACGTGCTTAGTAAAAATGTGGTTGTTTCCTCTTATTTTATTCATATTATGTGATTTGGAGTTGATTTCAAACATTTTCTGTAGTAATTTGCATATTTTTATCAATATCAGACATATTGATTTATTCAAATATCATTGAGCGTTCTGTATGCTCATGTTTTGCGAATAAGAAAGTTTTTAGCAAGTTTTAATATCTGAAATTATTTTCTGACCTGTTTTGCAAATTATTAGCATGCAGTAGGTATGATTCACTCCTTTATATTCCTCCAGTGCCAACCGGGTGCCTCTCGGACATAAGTGGAAGAAACTGGAACTCTTTCTGGCAAAGAATAGTTTTGGCCATGCTTCTTCTAACATCATGTCCCTTTTGCCACTTCTGACACCATGTCACTCTTTCCCCTCTAACATAGATGACAAGCAAGCGGGGTATTTCGTTTAGATGCTTTAATACTTAGAAACACATCAGGATGGATAGCAGCATCATAAAATATGAACAAACTGGTTAACAGACAGACCTTACATACATAAATGCTTATATCTCCACAGCTCACTACAAAATGGCAGTTAGACTTGCACATGCTCAGTATTTATATACTTGTGCAAGCCCTTGGAGAGCTTCTTAACGGTACACACATTGATCTACAGTCCTAACCCTCTGGTACACAACTGAATGGATTTTTTGTACAGTAGACATTTAATCTGTATTGGCAGGAGGTATCATTCATGCCTTTACACAAGGGATAACCCAAAACATGAGCCAGAGAATTCTAGCCCACATATTCTTACATAATTTTTGAGAAAGGTTTTGGAAACATTTTCTAGAAATAGGCTAGTTAAATTGCTATTAGAACGTGGGGATTTTCTAGAAATAGGCTTCTTAAATTGCTATTAGAATGTGGGCAATTAAGTGAGCACCAGTATGGATTTATGGAAGGGAAATTGTATCAGTAAAACATTATGGCTTTATGATTAGGTTACTGGAGAAGTGAATAGAGAGAGAGAGGGAGCGAGGGGGAGAGAGAGACCAATAAATGTAGTTTTCCTATGCTTCAGCCATGCCTTTGACAGAGTTCAATTCAAATATCAATTGTGAAAACAGGCTGATATCAGAGGAAAGGAGAAGGTAAGTGGGAGGGTCCTCATGAATCGTTTCTGAGGCTGCTATTTAACATATTTGAGATGCATATCATAGTTCAGAATGTCGGTAATTAGTTTATCAGGGTGCATGATCAATGTCTAGGTAGAATGCTTACAAAGGAGCAGACAGCTAAGAATAATGAACACTTTGATGATTATAGAAATTGCATAATAGCTGTATTGCATATACATCTGATTCATTAATGAGAAAGAAATTCTACATAGAAGAGGAGGAGGAATAAGAGAAAGAGAGTTACATACTAGTGTGACATGCACTACAAACAACTGGCTGCCATGTTCCAGAGAAAACATTGGGTGACAATTGAAAGCCATATATTAATGAAGAGTGAATTGCTCTTGTTAGAATGCTGTAGATCTTTTGAAAGAAAAAGACAGTAATTGCAGCTCGAAAATTAGCAGACCCTATAAGTAGGCAGTTAGTATTTGCAATGGACAAAATCATTTTTTTTTTGTTTGTTTGCTTTTTGACAGAAGTTATTTTATTCGACCTTGATTGGTTGGTTGGAAGTTTGATTCTTTAGAGGGTGACACTGAAGATTTTATGGGTGGATCGCATTTAAGTCTAGGGAAATGTATCTCTTTCCTCTGTGCTAATCTTCCCACTTCAGTAAGGACTGTTTAAATCTGTAGTAGTTTGAAATCATTGTTTGTGTTTTACCCAATGGTTGTTTAATACAAGTGACAGTTTTGTCTTTACTGCCACACTTCAAAGGTAGCAGCATGACTGTTCAATGTTATTACTGTATTTGAACAGGCATCTTCTTACATGTATGGACAAGTGGGCCAGGAAGTTAAGGCACTGCTATCAGTTTGTGAGAAAGCCTGTGGATTCAGTCCCCCAGAGCTGGATCATGGTCAAATGTGGTACTAGGCAGGGTAATGGACCAGCACCCCCAGCCATTCCAGTGTCCCTTTAATTAGTTGTCTCCCCCCATTACTATAGACACTGTTCAAAACTCTCAGTGTGCACACTATTTTCCTCTTTACCTCTGAGCTGATTACAAAGATGTGGATTTAATTAATTTATTTATTTATTGGTCTTTTGTTGACTAGGTTAGTCCCACTAGCCTATTAGCCTTGTTTCAAGGGAGACTAGAGGTGCTAATCATACTACTAGGGGAAATTTGGTCATGGCATTGGGGAACTTCATCCTACTCTTTGGAGCTACTAGATGGTACCAGAGGGCTCCTGCAGCTGCAAGGAAAAGTCCTAAGGGAAGCAGCAGCATGGAGGAGGAGAGAAAAGCTATGGAGAGTTTGGAAGTGAAAAGTAAGAATTTAGAGAAAGTTCATTTATTATGGAGCATCAGAAGGTAAATAAAGATTCCTTGTGGTGGATATTATAAATGAAATGAGCAGCATTTAGCTGTCTCCATGGAAAAGGAAGTGAGTGAGTCTGTTGAAGTGCTGTAGATATTAGATCTGGCATCAGGAGGGCTTGAAGATGATGTTCTGTTAAAAATAATTGACCAGGATGATCCAGGTGACAGTTCTGCTGTTTCATGGGGTGAGATGGCAGAGAACTCTTTCAGAAGTGCTGAGGATGGTAATGTGGAAAAGAAATCAGGTGATGTGGCAGCAGAGAATGCAGCAGTTAAAACTTATACAGCAGTGACTGAAAGTAAAAGAGGAAAGCAGCAACAAACTGACAAGGTGTCTGATTTTGTGTCAGCAGATTATGCAGTAACTAAAACTTATGCAGCAGCAAAAGCAAGCAAAAAGGAGAGCAGCAATAAATTTTAAGTAAAACTAGATTTAAGAATAAAAGACCAACTGTGAGAATAAGAACAAAAATGACACTGTAATAGATGGATATTATGTATGGCATAGCTTGGTACGTGTTCTGGTTTTAAAGCTCAAGAATTTTCGTCTTTTATACATATTGGGCAGAACCTTTTTGTGACTTACCATGTGAAAGTGATGGACCGATGATGAAATTTCTGGAACTGTGTAACAAAAAAAAGGACATTTACTTGTGAAAAATTATTTGTTTTCTGGTTGTAACTTTACCTTGCTGTTGAACTAGAAGAAGACAATGTTAAAACATGCATGCAGGGTCTGTGTGAAACTGTTGGTGATAATATTGTGAAAGTTAAAGATGAGAGAAACATATGGAATGGAAGATGGAGGCAGAAGTGCAGCTAAGGTGGAGAGAGAGGGGCAGTCACCTTAGGCACAAAGTGTTGGCAGAGAGCACTTGGCCATCCATCATCCTGTCTTTTTTTCTTTTCTTGCTCTTTAGGTGAAGAGCTACCTGGGGTGGGACAGTGACTTGTGTTATTGGCACAGGGTGCTGATTGAGCTAGCTACACTTCTTGGTGGAGGTTGGAAGCTGTTTTGGAATGTGAAAAAAAATGATGAAACCCTTGCCAATTGTTATTTTTGTGGGTGGTCATAGAGGGACATTAAGATATGCTGGCCTACCTAAATCATGTTTCTTTTTTTGGGACCTTTTCTCATTTAATTGAGTACAACAAGGTAAAATGTAACCATTGTGGGGGAAAGGACATACAGCAAGAAGAGGTCAGCCTGAATGCAGGTTGTGTAATAAAAAAAAGGATCACTTTTGGATAGGTTGCCAAGCACAAACAGTACATAAGGAAAAATAAGGAGAACTGAAGAAAACATACATGAAGATGGACAGCAAGAAGCTTCAGGAGAGGGTTAAATAGGTGAAGAAGAAACGTAAGAAGAGAATGAAAAGTTAATAGTGAGAATGTTTAAATATAAGTAAAAAAGCTCTGGTAGATGATGAGAATAAGAAAAAGAGAAAAAATATCAAGAAAAAAATGATAAAGCTAAAGATAGAAGAATGCAATATAACAATGTAATGAAACAATATTATTATGTAAATCCATGGGAAAATTTACGAGAAGAAATTATTAAAGCCAATAAAGTCTAGAAAAAGTGGAGTACCAAGATAGTAGAGTTCCAGGATATCCTATGAAAACTGGTACTAAGTAAGTTACCAGTAAAGGGGGATATACCATATAAAAAAGAAAGTTGAACAAGTGTGTTTATTTTGTCTGGAGGAAGAGACAGCATAGTGTGTTTTTTTTTAATGTAAAACATTGGGTGAAACTCTGGAAAAAGCTGTTGGGAGTAATTTTTTTTGAAAATATTAATGACATTGTGGGTATCAATCACAGGGTGGGAGGATATGAACATAAACAATATAGATATGATTATGTATGGATATTGTAATACCAGGAAGAAAGAGTATTTGAGAAGGGTAGATAAGAATCTATTTTATGCAATTTGGGTTATTTGCAGTGAAAGATTGATTGAAATTTAGTTTAATGGAAAATGGATTTTTGACAGATTGGGAAAAATTAGCTTATGGTTATGGAAGGAGTGGGAATCAGTTATGGAAGGATAACAATGAAAATTACAAGACAAATGATAAATAGTAAAAAAAGAGAAATATATGCCTGTAAATATGTAAGTTTTATAAATATGTAACTAATGTGTGTTTATGTTTTGTAAAATAAAGAACCTTTACTCTTTTCTGTAGGTGCCATCAGATCTTTTACATTTAACTGAACTACCACCAACTCATACAGATGGGGCCTCAGTTTAACATCCCATCCAAATAACTACACACTCAGGTGTGCAGCAACCCTTATGCTGCACTGCACTGTCAGCATACTACCTACCTATTGTGGGAGTAGAACCTACAACCTTCTGCACCAAAGGCAAGTGTGCTATTTGTTGTCCCACTAACACTGATTTCAAATTTTATAGCACAAACACTGATGGCCATTCTGTAACAAAACAGTTGCACATGGAAAACAAACTTATTATGAGCAACAGTAAATTTAACTTATCTTGAAGCTCACATTCATTGAAAAAGCATTGATACGTGATGTTATGATATGAGGTGGTACCATCTGTGCCAGGGAGAGTAGGGCAGTGCATGTGTAACATATGCCAGCATAACTAGCTGGAGTTCTATAAAGAAATGTATGTCATTTGACTATTACACTGATGTGTACAGATACTCGTGTTAAAAATGCATCAACAGTGAGTCCTGCTGGACAGGAAAGAGACATACATGTATGTCAGACAGTATTATGATAACTAATTTAATATATATCTTTTAACAGGGAATTCTGAAAGGGAAGAGGTTGATCTCAGTGCAGCTAATTTTGAAAAATAAGTTGAAAATTAAATGGGTTGGTTTAGGCCATAAAAATTTTATCTTACAGGTTTGACTCAGCCAGAGATAAAAATGTCTGGAAAACCAGGACTAGGAATCTTACTGTATTGTCCTTAGGGGTGAACTAATTGCTACCCTGGAAGGGTGGAAGTTTTTGAAAGTTTTTCATAGCTTTGAGATGCTGCAACAGATCTTAGCAAAGCTCTGGGTGTGTATTGTACCAGAGTCAGGTGACCAGATGTTATGCCACTCTGTAACCAGCACTGAAAAGACTATTTTCATGTTAGTGAGAGATATAACGGAACTGTCACATCAGCACTTTGTTTTTCGGAATCTAACAGGAAAGATTGCTCACAGATATCTCACACTACCTGACATCTCACGGTGCCTTGTTGTAGTAAACAACTCAGTATTCATCATCTTGTATTGCTGTAGTGAGTAACTTAATTACAGAACAGTAATTCTTTAGTCAGTCAGGAAAATACTGTGAGATTAGTTAAGTATTGTTTTTCTGCATCTGTGTGAATTTGTCCAACTGTGTTATCTTTCATATCTCCTGTGATTGAAACTCTGATGCTTATTGTAACTAGATATTCAGTATTCTCATGATTTCTATTTTCTTATTTATTATTAAATATTTGTATACCTTTTATTGTGCCTGGACTTTTAAAGAATAGGTTTAACATCTTAAGAGTAGTTATGCTTATTTTATTGACACTGTGGCCGCTCTGGAAGCCTTGCTACATTGGTCAAACTCTACCATTTTTATTACTATTAATTTTACTCAGTATAATTGGGTACCCTCGTAAGAGCCTTAGAATAGCTTACTGGTGGCATCATAATTACCTTATAGTCTGGCAGAGGGGGCACAGCTGGTAAATCTGTGCCAGCCTTTCCCAGGTAGGTAGGTGTGTGTGTGTGTGTGTGTGTGTGTGTGTGTGTGTGTGTGAAAATCAAATATCCAAGTGTGTATGTGTCAGCTACTTAGAACAGGAACACATAACTCCAGAGTGGTCAGTGTGGAGTCTTATTTGGGTCCTGGAGAAAGAGAGTGTGTGTGTGTGTGTGTGTCAAGCCCAAGGTCTGGAATGTGCTTCCTGTGTGCTTTTAAGGGAAATTGTTCTTGGTGCAGAGAGCTGCATCTGCAAATACTGTGAATCTATTTTTTTTTCATAGTGGCCATTGCTTACCGGTGTCAGTGGTGAAGACTGAAGCTCTTTGATTACTGGCCAGGAGTAGGAACCATTGCATATTTGGTGGCAGCTAGGTGGGATATCAATTGAACATCAATAGCCTGTGGGCAGCAGCCACTAAAGGTATGTGTACTCTCAGCAGCCACATGATAAGCATACAGAGTTTCATTTTCACATCAGTTTTATTTATCTTTTTAGTTTAGTTTAGTTAAGGAAAGCAGGCAAATATGTCAGCAGAGGATTATGGAAAGCTAACAAAGAACCAGTTGGCCAAGGTGTGTGAAGCCAAAAGACTGATGTGTGTCAACCTGACTAAAGAGGAAATTATTTCAGCCTTAATCGCAGCAGCAGCATGGACCAACATCCAGTCTGGTAATGAGGATGTGCAGCCTTCAAAAACAGGACAGTTCATCTTTTCCTCAGAGGACTTAAAAACCCATCTGGAGTTAAAGAGCCTTGAACTGGCAGTCAAACATTTGGAATTAGAATCTGCAGAGACACTGTTGTTTGAAGGCTGAAGAAAATAAAAGACTATTGCAGGCAAAATATATGGAATTAGAATCAGCAGAGAGACTGTGGCATTTGGAGGCCAAAGAAAATGAGAAAGAATGCCAACATGAGAGGGAGATGCTGACTGTTTGTCAGGGTCATGGAGGTAATGGGAAAGGGAATAACCAAACCCTAGAAGCAATAAAGGTCAGTAAATTTCTTCCACAGTTTACAGAGGGGGGTAATTTTGATACTTTTATTCATATATTTCAAAGAATATGTAAACAGTATAGTGCTGACCAAGGGCTCTAGATACGATTCCTGACTCCCTTACTCCATGGTAAAACTCTAACTGCTGTTTCTAAATTGTCTGATACTTTAAACTATGATAAACATTTGTCAGCATAGTCACAAGGCAGATGAAAGTGTATGCGATTATATTGTCGAGTTAAGCAATCATTTTCATAGGTGGGTGAGTGGGTGTCAGATCACCACTTTTGAAAGGCTGGCAGACCTTTTGGTGGGGGAACAAGCCCTTAGCACTTTGCCTGAGGACATGAGAATCTGGTTGACAGACCAGGAGTTTAACCCTGCAGATGAGCTGGAGAGAAAAGGGGATCTCTAATTAGCAGGCAGAGCACCACTGCACAAGAAGGGGATACCCAGTGCTGCACATGGATAGAAGGGAACACGTGGGGGCAGCCTAAACCACCCCAACAGAGTCCATTAGTAACAGTGGGGGCTACTAGTTCAGGTACATGGCCAGGATCAAGGGTTAGATGTTTTAAATGTAACCAGGAGGGCCATGTAGCCTACAAATGTCCACTGAAGCAAGGTGGGGAACAAAAGGTGAGGGGGCCAACAAGTATGAATAAAAGCATGCCAGTGGTAAGCTGTCTGGAGACAACAGGGGTACCAAACTATCACTGGAGTTAGTATCCTATCTTAGTGGATGGAAGATAGGCCAGTACTAAGAGAGACACAGCCTCTAACATAACCATTGTAAAGCCTGCAGAGGTTAAAGGTTAGCAGTACTTGCTTGGGCAGTCCCTCTCCAGTCAGGCTAGGAGGAGGGACCCCATTCCTTGGTGTTTGTAGGATATCACTGCAGATGTCTTGACAGGGAATGATTTTGATAATGCAGTACCTTGTGTGCATGCAGTTACACACAGTCAGGCTTGGAGATTGGCATGTGGGTCTGGTAGCCTGGGGAGACACAGAGAGACTCCACACCTGAAGTTGGGGCTGGTGATGTGGCTATTTCAGGAATGGAGCTACCCTGTACCAGTGAGCCTGAAAATGAGCCACAGCTCCTAGTAGGTACTGGTGTTCCTGTGGACAGGGTGACTGTAAGGACAGAGGTGAGTGGTAGTACTCAGGCTGACAATGAGGCACTGCTGTCAGAAGATATCAGGCTCCCTGTGGAAAGGGAGCTGGGAAGAGTTAGAAAAGGTAGAGTTGAGACAGGCTCAGCTTTCGGACCCTACCTTACAAGGGTTGAGGGAGGTAGCTAAGGAATCACCTAATTCTGAAGGAAAAGGAGAGTCTGTATACTGGAACAAGGGAGGGCTAGAGGGTGAGGTAATACAGCTGTTGGTAGTGCCCAGAGGCTACCATCTGGCACTTCTAGCCATAACCCATGGCATTCCTTTTGCATGTCATATGGGCATAAAGCATGGCAAGAGACATATTATGCAGCACTTTTATTGGACTGGGATTGCAAGTGATGGAACAGGACACTGCAGAACCTCTGAGCAGTGCCAAAAGGTAGGCAAAGGAGGAGACAAGGTCAAAGCTCCTTTGATGACTTTGCCTGTGACTGAAGAGCTATTTCAGAGGGTAGCTATGGATATTGTGAGGCTTCTGAGTACACCAAGTTCCACAGGGAAGACATATATCCTAGTGTTAATAGATTATGCTACTAGATACCCTGCGGTAGTGGCTTTCTCCTCCATTGAGACAGAGAAGGTGGCAAATGCTTTGTTAGAGACTTTTAACAGGATAGGTTTCCCAAGAGAAATACTGACTGACAGAGGTGCCAATTTCATGTCAAACCTGCTGGCTTGCAGGTAGAAGTTCTGTGGGGTGAAGCACCTAAAGACCAACCCCTACCAACCCGAAACTAATGGTCTTGTGAAGGGGTTAAGCTCTACACCAAAGACCATGATATCAGCATTTGCAGACCAGTTAAAGAGAGAGTGGGACAAATATTTTCCCATCTGCTGTTTGCATACATAGAGGTATCCCAGGAATCCACATTTTTTTCACAGTTTGAGTTGCTGAATGGGCATAGGGTGAGGGGGGACTTTAGATTTGATTTCTGATGAGTGGGAGAGTGAGCGTAAATCCCACAAGGAGTCTGTTGTGGCATATGTCCTACACCTCAGGACAAAGGCTTAGGGAGCTCATGGGCTTGGCCCAAGAGAACATGGCAGAAACCCAGCAGCAGGAAAAGGTCTGGTAAAACAGGAATGCTGGAGCCCGAGAGTATGCTATGGGACAGCAGGTTATGGTGTTCATTTCTGTCAGACCTAGTAAGTTGCAAGCAGCTTGGCGAGGGACCTTTCAAAGTGGTAAGGAAGGTCAGTGATGTTAATTACATGGTAAACTTGCTAGGAAGGAGACAAGGGCACAAAATGTATCAAGTTAAGATGATTAAGCCTTACCATGATAGGGAGGTCCTGGGCAGGATGCAAAGGGCAGGGTTGACCATTAAGCCCAGTAAATGTCAGATGGGTATGGCAGAGGTCTCCTACTTGGGACATAGAGTGGGGAGTGGTAAAATCAGGCCAGAACATAGCAAAGTGGAAGCTGTTCAGGCATGGCCTGCCCATTACCATAAAGTGGGTGAGGGCATTCTTGAGGGCAGCAGGGTTCTATAGAAATGTTGTCCCCAATTATAGTACAACAGCTGCTCCTCCACAGACCTGATGAGGAAAAACAGGCCATATAAGGTAGTGTGGACCTCATCTTGGAAGTAGGTATTCAAGAAACTTAAAAGGGCTTTGGGAGGACCTCCTGTGTTAGACAGTCCAGATTACAGCAAAGAAATTGTTGTGCAGATGGGTGCTTCAAACCATGGGGTAAAGGCTGTATTCTGCCAGGTTTCCTCAGAGGGAGAAGAGCACCCAGTTGTATATCTCAGCCATAGACTCCAACCCAGGGAGGAATGTTATGCAGTTATAGAAAAAAATATCTAGCACTGGATAGTATGGGCACTGCAGAAACTTCAGCCCTATCTATACAGAAGGAAATTCACTGTGGTTACAGACCACAATCATTTAACATGGCTACATCATGCCAGCCAGCAAAATGCCAAGTTATTAAGGTGGAGCCTAGGGTTGCAGACATATGACATGACAGTGCAGTACCATAGTGGGGTCAGCAATGCCAATGCAGATGGGCTCTCAAGACAGGGTATACAGTATGTTAATCTGTTCCCAGACAGGCCCATTTCTCTCAAGAAATGCTTTTCCATGGTCTCTTGAAAAAATATCTTGAGTCTTCAGTGGGGGAAGAGATGTGATGCTATGAGGTAATACAATATGTGCCAGGGAGAGTAGGGCAGTGCATGTGTAACATATACCAGCATAGCTAGCTGGAGTTTTGTAAAGAATTCTATGTCATTTGACTATTACACTGATTTGTACAAATGCTTCTGTTTAAAATGTATTTGTAAAGTTGCTTATGTTAAAAATGCATCAACAGTGAATCATGCTGATGGACAGAAAAAAGCTATACACGTATGTTAGAGAGTGGTATTATAACTGATTAAATAGGTTCATAAGACAGTACTAGGCTACTGGCCCAGAGGCCCTTATAAGCCTAGTCAAGAATTCTGCTCATGTCCCCACAAAGTTAGCACCTGTGTAAATGTGTAGGATTTAGCAGAGAATTCTGGAATGGAAGAGATTAATCTCAGTCCAGCTAATTTTGAACAATAGGTTGAAAATTAAATGGTTGGTTTAGACCATAAAGATTTTTATCTTACAAGTCTGATTGCAACCAGAGACAAAAATTTCTGGAAACACCAGGACTAGGAATTGTACTATGTTGTCCTTAGGGATGAATTAACTGCTACCCTGGAAGGGTGGAAGCATTTGAAATTGTTTAATAGCTTTCAGATGCTGCAACAGATCTTAGCAACACTCTGTGTGTCTATTGTACCAGAGTCAGGTGACCAGATGTGATGTCATTCTGTAACCAGCACTGAAATGATTCTTTAGCTGTTAGTAAGAGATATGACGGAACTCACAGCAGCACTTTGTTTTTTGGAACCTGTCAGGAAAGATCTCTCACAGATATCTTACACAACCTCATAACTCATCTTGCCTTGCTGTAGTAAACAACTCAACACTCATCTTGCCTTGTAGTAAGTAACTTAACTAGGGAACAGTAATTATTTAATCAGTCAGGAAAATATTGTGAAATTAATTAAGTACTGTTTTTCTGTATCTGTGTGTGAATCTATCCAACTGTGTTATTTTTATGTATCCTGTATCTGAAACTCTGGTGTTTATTGTAACGAGATATTCAGTATTCTCGTGTTTTTTATTTTACTATTTATTATTAAATATTTCTATACCTTTCATTGTGGCTGGTCTTTTAGAGAATCCTCTTAAGTACTCTTAAGTACTCGTAAGAGTACTTATGCTTATTTTAGTGACACTGTGGCCACTCCTGAAAGTTTTGCTGCACTGGTCAAACTCTACCACTTGTACTAATGTTAATTTTACTTGGCATAATTGGGTACCCATGTAATAGCCTTAGAGTAGCTGGGTGGTGGCAGCATAATTACCTTATAGTCTGGGCAGAGGGGGTACATGGTAAACCTGTGCCAGCCTTTCCCAGGTATGTGTGTGTGTGTATGAAAATCAAATATCCAAGTGTGTGTGTATGTAGGCTACTTGGAACAGGGATACAGAGCTCCAAAGTAGTCAGTGTGGAATCTTGTTTGGGGCCTGGAGAGAGAGAGTCCAGCCCCAGGTCTGGAATGTGCTTCCTGTTTGCTGTTAAGGGAAATTGTGCTTGGTGCAAGGAGCCGCATCTGGAAGTACTGTGTGTACCTGTTTTTGTGCCTAGTGGTCGTCCCTCACCAGTGTAAGTGGTGAGGACTGAGGTTCCTTGATTAATGTCCCAGAGCAGGGACAGTCACACTCACGCTCATTGAAAAAAACTCCTGGCCAGTGGCAGATTAACTGTTCCCTAGTCCCTGGGCTGTTATGAAACCATGGGGTACCTTTGTAAAGTCTTACGCCCATGCATAAATGCATGTGTCTTTGATTCATCTTTCTGATTTATTTCTTGTTTAATACAGCAACATCTGTTAGATTGTAGTTTTGAACATTTTTCCATTAAGTAGTTAAACAAAATGTAAGAACCAATAATGATAATAATGACACAAGTATCTATTTCGGAACATTTCAACCAACTCTAATGACTGACTGAAATCCTCAGTGATTTACCAAAGGGGCTGACAGTTAGCATAGAGGATTAAGGCTTTTGGCTGCTGTAACTAAGGTACAGGGTTTGAACCTGAGCAAGTCACTTAATTGACTAAACTACCATCTCTGTCTTGGATATTTTATATACACACAGGCACTCACTCACACACTTCTAGTAGCTCAGCTTTACTTGCAAACTGACATTCTTGTTCTATTCAAATAGCTCCATAACATGTTCTCTTCTCCTCATTTCTTGTAATGTAATATGCCCTGGCCGTGAAAACCAAAGTCTCACATGCTTCACTCTGCATGGAAGTGCAAAGTTTCATTAGCTGGCTGGTTGGATCTAAGCAGGTAGGTGCAAATAAATGCACAGCTGGCATAATCCTTTAGAATAGGAAACTTTTAAAGTGACAGACAGCAGTACTAAGCAAAGCAGGAAGCATTTATTTTAAACTAAATTAATGTTGTGGCCAGGCTCCCAGCCAGCACTGGGCCCTAGGCAGCTGCTTGGGTCACCTTATCTAGATCTGGTCTTGCACCCCCCCCCCCCACACACACACACACATACACACACACACACACATACACAGTTGTGTTAACATGAAAAATACTTGATGTTTATTTTTCAGTCTCATTATTATAACTGCAGCATTACACAATAAATAATGCAAATATGTAACATCATCCTTATTATTTGAGTGGACATTTTGCAATATAAAATAGATGTTTCCATTGCATATCACTTCTGAATGAAACATATGTCTGAACAGTATGTTTTCTTTGTATAAATACATTTGTCTCTGACATCATTACTGCATCTTGTACTACAGATACCTGTAAGTCTATCTAAATAGCTCATCATGTTAATCCTCAGTGTAAGACTACAAGATAACTGATACTGGTTCAGGTTCCCTGCTCAGTTCTATATATTAAGAGCCTTGTTAAATTCAGAATTCTTTTTGGTCAAACAACTATGTTTATCTTTAAAATTAAAGTTGTGTACTTACCAGAATGACAGAGCCATGTTATTTCATTTTTATCTACTTCAACATTTGGGTTGTTGGATCCGATCATATCCTATTTTGGCACCTTCTTCCAGAGCTTTGGAGCCGAGGCTATGACTCCTCCCTTACTCATAATTCCTGCCTACTACCTAATTTACCTCGGATTGAGTTTGCTGACTCTTGATATCATAACGAAGTCTACTTGAAAAGTATAATAATCCCTATAGAATAAAGTTAACAGCTTACTAAATATGTTATTATGGGTGATGTCAAAACCTACAGCAGATAGAATCTTGGATGAGGTCTGTCCAAGCACCAGAAGTTTATAGATGACAATTTGGAATGGGAAAGGAGGGAGGGATGTTGAACTGGATGAAAATGAGACATTATGATATATCATTATGGTAAGTACATAACTTTCATATCTGATGTTTTCTATTTTCATCTGATTCAACATTTAGGACAGATTCCCAAGCTGCCTAAAAAGGACTTGAGTGTTATCAAGGAAGGGTATTCCTGAGAGTGGTAGAACCAAAAGATGTGCAAGTTCTGGACTGCACATCCAGTTTGTAATGAGAAATAAAAATATGAACTGTTGACCCAGTTGCTGCTGCTGTACAAACACCATCAATGGGAGGTCTTTTCATGAATTCTGTAGAGGTAGCCATTGCCCTAGTAGAATTAGGTTTTGGTTTGGTAAGCAAGGAAAAGCACTAGTCATAATATATAAAGAAAATAAATTCTGAAAGTCATTTTTAAATTGTAACTTTTGGCACATGTCTTCCCAAGTTTACTTTACAAAAGGACATGAAAGGTTGAGATTTTGCAATATCATTGATATGGTGTAAGTAGAACCTGAGCTGTCTATCAATATCTATGATATGCAGTAGATCTTCACCTTTGTTAGAGAAAGTGGGGAAAAAGACTGGCAAATCAGTGGACTGATTTGAATTTGCTTCACATATCAGATTTTGGGAGAAAGAAAGGATTTGTTCTCATTGACACTGTGTCTTACTGGAGAATCAAGAAAGGTGGTCTGCATGACAGGGCTTGTAATTTGGGAATTTGTTAGTGGATTTAATTGGAATTAGAAACCAGTTTTTAAAGAAAGATACTTAAGATCCACTGATGCTGCTGGTTCAGAGAGTTTCTGAGTTAATGATTGAAACCTGATTGTGTCATCCTATATGGGTCCCTAACTGGAGGTCTCACTAAGAAACTTCCTTTGAGGAAAGCTTTAGTAATTCTAAGAGAACCCAATAGAAACCTCATTATGCCCTATGTGAAAATTAGATATGGCAGCCATTTGCACTTTGATGATAGAAAAACTGGATCCTTGGTGAAAGAGTTCTGAAACAAAATCTAGTATTGATGAAAGAGGAGCAGAAAAGGGGTCTATTCCCTTCAATGAGGCCCAAATAGAAAATCGTCTCCACTTAGTTTATAAATCTTTTTGGTTGATTGTTTTTGTGAAGCAGTAATAATGTGAACCACCGAAAAGGAAAGCCTGGCATCTCTGACTATCATTAAAGTTGGAAAACTATGTGGTTAACTTTATGACTTGTAGATCCGGTAGAGGCATCCCAGACAAGTGACTCAGAAGACCTGGACTGAGAACTAGCACCTAAGGCAGTTATAGCAAATGAGGCCAAAGTAAGGGAAACTAAACCTGCTGGGGTCAGAAAGGAGCAATGACGATCACTTTGGTCTTGCAACACATAGGTTTCTGAATTAATTTCATCAGGAGGGGTGCTAGTGAGAAAACATAGAGGAGACCTGGGAGCTAACTGTGGACTAGAGCATCTCTCCATAACTGCCCCTGCAGAGGGATGAGGGCAAAGTAACTGCTGTATTGGTTAGGTACAAGGTAAAAAAGTCGCAGCAAGGTTGGCCCCAGTGGCTGAAAATTTCTGTTGCCACTGTCTGAGATACCACTCATGAGGCAATAGGATTGACCTGCTCAATTTGTCATCTAGTACTTTTGATGTCCCATGTATGCACATTGCTACCGGGAAACAATGGGAAGACATCACCCATTGCCATACTCTCATGGACTCCCGACAAAGTGGGCATGATTGTGTTTCCCCTTGTTTGTTGCTGTACCATACCACTGACATATTGTCCATCTGGATGGATATCACACACTTAGGTAAGTAGTCCTGAAAAGCCTGCAATGCTAAGAGAACCACTCTCATCTCCAAGATATTGATGTGAAGGTTGACCTGTACAGTTGACAAATTACCTTGAACCATCTTCCACTCTAAATGCCCCCTCACCCTAGAAAGGAAGCATCTGCAGTTACTGTGGCCTGGGGATTTACTGGGCAAAAAGATCTCCCTTCTGTAACTAATGGAGAGGTTATCCACCACTTTATATAACCTCTGCAAACTTGAATGAGACAAACTTGGGCACGGAGGGAGTGAATACTCTCTGACCACTGGACTGAGAGAGACCATTTTAACTCTTTCATGTGGTATCTTCCCAGTGGAACTAAAGTAACACCAGAGGCCATTAGACCTAACAAACAGAGAATCAGCCTTGCTTGTGGATGAGGATGTTGCATTAGCTGAGAAGCCATCAGTCTTAAGGAAAGCTGTCTTGCTTGTGGGAGTTTTGCAATTTAAAGAACTGTGTTGATATGACATCCTATAAATTCTGTCTACTGAATGGGAAAGGGTTGACATTTTGCATTATTTATTGGGATCCCTAACAGATCTGTAAGAAGGAGCAGTAGCACTTGTAGATCCCTAGAAATCACTCTTAGGAGCCAATCATCTAGATACTGGAAGACCTGGATGCATTGTTGTTGGAGATGAGCTGTTACCACTGCCATAATCTTGGTGAATATCTGGGGGGGGGGGGGCTATTGTGAGATTGAATGGCTGTGCTCTGAACTAAAGGTGACTGGTCACCAGCCAGAAATGGAGAAATCTCCTAGATTGTCTCTGTATTTTTATATGATGGAAGGTGTCCTGGAGATCTTTACAGCACATCCAATCTTCCTTCCTCAACAGAGGTAATATGGATGGTATACACTCATTTGTTTGTACAGAGGTTGTACGATTCTCCAAAGTGCAAAAGTACAACCTCCAGATCACCGAAATTATGAAAAAAAAAGGTGCGACTTTCAAATGAGTGAATCCATATTGGCATTCGCTCATTTGAAGTCAGCATTTTGGGTGCAGATCTCATTATAGCGGGGATCAGGAAATTAATCCTTTCCCTCACTGTAGTGCGATCTTGGAGTTTGTATATTAAAGTAGGGGGGTGGGGGGTGCATGGGGGGCTTGACCCCTGCATAACGCTGTATGTAACTTTTTCAGTTTCGAAAATGATTGAATCTCGTTATCGAGATTACCATTTTTTAAATCTTGGTATGTTCGGAGTGTTGTGATTCGACATTTAAAGTCGCACAACCGTATGACTGCCGAAATGTGTTTTGAACAAATGAATGTGTACCAATATGGACTATACAATGACCATCCAGAACTTTGTCTTTCTGGCAAAGGTCCAATACTGGCCTGAGGTCCCTATTTTTTTTTTGTAACTGAAAAGAACATGAAATAGACTAAGGATCCTAAATGGTCTGGGGGACCTGCTGAATGAGTCTTTTTTCTAGCAACTTGGAATCTGAAGCAACAGAAGTTACAAACTGTTTGGGTGAAATGTTGGGAATCTTTAACCTCTTCTTTGGAGGATATAAAAAGGGAATGATGTAGCCTTTCATGATTATCCTTAGCCCCCGGTTATCTGAAGTAATGTTTTGCCAGGCTTGTGGGTGTAAGGTTAAGTACTCCCAGAGTGGTGCAGCTGGGTAACCCTTCAGGTATGCTGATAGGGTTTCTCAGTTAAAGGTCCACTGAAACCCTAATTAAGGGGTCCAACTCTGCCTCTGGTGCGATGTCCATTTAAGTTACCTCCCCCTTTGCCTTGGGGGGGGTCTGTCTCCAGATGTGTCATGGTGAAAACCTTGTGATTTTCTGAACAACATTTTCTTACCACTCTTTGATTCCTGGAATAGGATCTTTGATGGATAGAAAAATGGATTCTTGCAACATTTAGGGTCTAACTGTCTTGCTCACTGCTAGTAAGTATCTCTTTAAATTTTGGTCCGAATAGTGTGGAACCCTCAAAAGGGGCATCCAGGCATGGTGACTCACGGTAATGCCAGTGACAGCTGCTTTGTTGGATAGCAAATACATGGTTTCATTAGAGGTGGATTATAGGGTAGACAATTATATCTCCACTTTTTTATTTTTTAATTTGAAGGCAAATTACCTGAGAGAAACTTGGAAAATACCTCTCAACTGTACAGCTTTTCACAGAATATCCAGATTTTTGCCTTATATTTTTTGGTCTGTTCCTTATAAAAACTGTTTTTTTTTTTTGACAAATCAATGTGATGATCCAAGAATTAAAGTCACTAAATAATGACATATTTGAGTTTCACACTTTATATCCTTCAGAAAATACATGCTAACACAAATCCTGTTATTCTAGCAACTTTTAAAACTTATAAAAGCAATATTTAAATGTGTGCATATTTTTTGGCCTTTGTCCCCCCATTATGTCAGGCTTTATCCAGATTTCTTGTGGTAAGAGGTTGAGAAGTATGCCTGGAAATCTTCTTAGTCAAGTACCTCTGAAAATGAATTGTGTGTGCAAGGTAGTTCAGCACTCTAAGTGTAAAGGTTGCTGAAGCATATGGCTATTTCCATAGTCTCTCCAATGCCCTTAACTACCTGGCAGGGGATGGACAAAAGAACTCTCCTCAAACAGTTCTGGCTGCTCCTACTACCATTGCCATCTACTGGAGGTCTTTCCTTCAGTGCTTCTTATCTTTCGAGGCTACTAGGATCTTCTGGGGGTGTTTGAGGATTGGTTCTATGACATCAGGGTCCTTTCTTGCTGTATCTAAGGGCATCTGGGGGGTAATCCACTCAGGGCGCATATGAACTAGTCCAGAAAGCTTGAGGAACACATTCATCTAGTGAAAGAGATTCACTAGACCAACCCCCCCATCTGCTTAATCAATTCTAGGATATCTCTGAAGGTGACAGGAGGGATCTAGGGGATCCTTCCCCCTCATCCAAATCCATGTTTTCAGTGATTGACTCAGGAGAGGAGTCTAAGTGCTTCCATTTGTATGTCTGTTTCCTGGGAACATGCCTCTGGGGTTCTAGTGGAGACAAGTCAGAATCAGACTGGGAACTCGAGTGCTGAGTAGTCTTGAAGTTGAAGCTTATGGGTTCTGACTGTCTCTTTCAATTCAAATGACAGGTACAAGACACATATTCCACTGGGAGCAAGGATGGATCCAAACTCTGTGTATGCACCAGCAAAAACCCTTTCAAAGGCCTCAAAAGCTGACTGCACAAGTGAAACCAAGGAAATATTCCCTGTGTCAAAGGACTCAGGAACTCTCCCCATTCCAATCAAGGTCAGCTCCAAGGAAGTCCTCATTCGGGGCCCAAGAGGAAGAGACAGTTCTAAGTGGAGTCAACTCCACCACCAGGAACCTGACAATGACCCTTCAACTCTAGGACTTGTCTCAATCCAATGGCATTGGAGTTAAGAGACTAAGAGACACAGATGATACTGATGTTCCCTGGACTGAGGTGCACCAGAGGGGTTTGGAATCCATGGGAACTGGTTCCAAAAACTGAATCAGTATGTGACGAGGGTGATGGGCCTGCACCCAGACCTGTCATCCAGGGCAGTGCAAGGAGGACTCCCTGTTTAATCTGTGCCCTCAAGAATTTCTTCATCATTTGGTTGAAATCCATTTCTGTGAGATTTCTGAAGGATCATACCAACCTCAATGATGATGCTATAGCAGAAGGTCTGGAAGGGCATTTGTCTTGTAAAGTGGGGGAATGAAGCCAATGATTCACTGGTTCCACAGAACATGTAGCTTTAGGAAAAGGATTTTGGACCCAAGTAACAGGTGGATACAATTGTCTTGATATTTTAGGTTCAGAACGCGATAGACCATTTGGATCCATGGACCTTTTCCTCAATTTTTTGAGTCTTTTTTCTTTTCCACAGATGGTCTTTCTGCAGACTTATCCTTTTACTTATATTTTTCTTTAGACTTATCCTTTTCCTTCTCTTTTCTGTTTTCTGTGTTGCTGCTTGGAGAAGCTGAAGCTGGTCCAGATTCAGAAGACATGACTAAAGAAGAAAACCCTGACTGCAGGTGAAGTAAGCCTTTTAGAATCAGTTTTCCTCTCCTGACTTGAATAGCCCTAGACCTAAAGGCAGCATAAATATTGCAAATTGTCTATAAATGAGCATCACCTAATTGATAAATACAGCCAGAGTACGAGTCTTGGGGTGGAATTTTATGTTTACAATCTGAACACTTTTTAAATCCTGAGGCCTGGTCTGGCAACAGAAAAGCTAGCAATTATTAACTCTGTATGGCTGTATAGTTAATAGTTAAGAAAAACACACATTATATGAAACACTATCAAAAGACCTATTAATTTCTATTGATCCTAATGAGAATAAATTTAGAAAACTATCTTGAAACACACGCCAAAAAGTGTTAAATTAACTATGAAACTATTAAAAATACTAAAAATTCTAGATGCATAAAATCATAACAACTAGCACTATGCTACACTACACTACAGTAAACTCTAAGTTAACCAGCACCCATGGGGACTGGTAGATGCAGGATAACTGTAGATCTGATGTTGTCAATCTTCATTCATTCTTGACTGTTGGGTTCGGTTCCAACCCTCGGAACTGACTTGGCCGTTATATTAAGCTCGCGCCAGCCATATCTCTGAAGCTAAGGCTACCCATACTGCCTTTCTTCCCTTTACCTCAGATCTTGTTTGCCGCATAGAAAATCGAATGAGTCAGCCGTGCTCTCAGCTAAAGTGTTAAAACTTTTTGGTTATATAACTATCTTTCTATCTATTTCTGCTAGTTTCTTCATTTTCTTACTTTCTAAGGTTATTGTTAGTTGTGAGTGACTCTGTATCTATCCTTTACCCATTTCTTACCGCTAGGTATTCTACTTTACCATCATTGGTATAGGTCTCCTTTCCTGTTACCTGTTGGTAATTCTTTGATACCATCGCTGGTATCCTTTTCCTTTCCCCTCCAACTTTTTTTTCTCTTACTCTACCTTTGGGTAACCTTCACTTACCATTGTTAGTAGAATAAAAAAAAAACCTTTATTCTTTCCCTTCCTGTTTCACGAGTGATTTTGTTTGTGTGTGTGTGTGTGCGTGCCATTTTCTGCCTAGAAAAATGGCAGAAAAACAAAAAGGAACCACCGGCTTCAAACAATTTAGGGACTGTGGCAGGAAGATGCCCATTTCTGATGGGCATCTTTCATGCTTTTATTGCTTGGGTGTTCCTCACCTTGAAATCCAACCTCCATGTGAATTCTGCAAGGGTTTCAGTGCTTGAACTCTTGCAGAGAGATGAAACAAACTGACTATTAAGGGACTGCTAAAAGTGACTATATCACATTATTGAAAGTTTACTTAATTGAATCAATAAAGGCTGAACTTTATTGATTGATTAAGTAAAACATTGAATAATGTAAAAAAAAACTAAATGGTGTAGGCAGGGGGGCAAGCCCCCCCTGCACCCCACACACACTCCCTACTTAAATATACCAACTCCGAGACTGCACTACATTGACGTAAATGGAAATCTCCCCTTACGGAGATTTCCGTTGACTTGCACGATGTTCTTCACTTTCGATATTGTCGTGCTGACAATATCAGACTCGATATTGTCAGCTTACGACAACATGAAGTAGACCCTGCTAAAATGCTCTTTTAGTGAAGGTCTCTCTTAGATGGACACTTTGAAATCTCTGAAGACAGAATCATAGAAATGGAGCCATTTGCTACCAGCCTTCCCAAGGTACATGAATCTAAGACTCCAAAGTCTCAGGTTTTGACTCCTTCTTCAGAACAGAAGCCTAAAGTTCCTAAGAATGTGCCAACTTCTGCTCTGGCACTGAAACAAACTAAATCTACCATGGTACCATACACCATTGAATCTACCCAGACACCTACGGTGCCGACCTTGTCTTCAGTGCCAACAACCTCTCTGGCACCAACAGTGGCCCCCTCAAATATTTCTGTTCCATCTTCCCCTGCCAAGCAACTTTCTGTTTAGCAGACCATGGTACCAATGGTCGAGATACTAAGTACCCACAGGACTAGGACTAGATACTCCAAATCAATAGACTTCTTTTTGTGTCAGCAGTTAAGCTCCTTTGTAGAAAGACCAGAATCACCTTTGGGAATGTCCATCCATTCCTCCAGGAGTCTCTCTGAACTGGATGTAGTTAGATTGGTGGATCAGCTCTTAGCAGCCAGAGGTCTTCCTGCTCCCTCTCAGACCGCCCTCCCTCCTGGAACTAAGGTTTACTCTCCCAGGACTCCCACATATCTTCCTCCTTCAACCTCTCTGCAGGTCTTGGAGCCCACTACTTCGATGTTCCCGGTGCCAACTACTTTGGTACCAATGGTGGATCTCACCTTGGTACCAGAACCAACTCTGTGGTCTTCAGCTGCACTGGAGCCATCATACCTATGGGACCAAGATTTGGCTGCTGGCTCTGGGATCCCTGGATCAGCTTCAATTTTTTCCATGGCTCTGTCTATGGTTCCTGGTGCCCTGGCAGTTACAAGTCCTCTCTTGGCTCCTACTCTGTGGGGGGAGGCTCATCGGAGCAGGGTGTGACCCCGATTCTGAGGTTGTCTTTCTCAGTTCTGGACTCCCATCCCTCTTCAGGCAGGCCTGCCTTCCAGATTATGGAGAGAGTCCTAGCCTCAGCAGGCTCAGAGTTGGTACCATCTCTGTCGGAGTGCCACATTTTTGTATCCTGTGGCTCGCAGCTGTCATAATAAACTGCTACTTTGGGACAGCAGGCACAAGAGCAGCAAGATACTCTACTGCAGGGTCCCATCTCTTTGGAGTCCTCCTCAGATCTTCACCCTGAGGAGCCACCCTGCAAGAGATCATGCAAGAGGAACCACCTGGATTCTCCCGAAGAATTGGTCACTGAGGATACAGATTATGATGAAGAGGAAGAGTCCCCATGATCACCCACTGAAGATGCCTCCTTTGGAGACATCCTGGAAATTTTGAAACAGAGGGGTGATTGGAAGCCCTCAAACCCTTCCTCTGAGGAATCTGTGTTCTTGCAGGCTTTTCATGCCCAGCCATCTTCTTCTTGGGTGACCGGCCTGCAGATGAACTAATTAAACTCATTGTGCAGCATGCTTGGAAGGCTCCTGATAACATAGAGCCAATCCCCTGGAGACAGGACAAAATTCTCTCACCCCCTGAGGATCACCCCCATTGGTTGAAAGCTCTAGCAGTGGATGCTATGTTGGTGGCAGCAACCACTAAAAAGGAACTCGCCAAAGAGAGTTCAACTGTCTACCCCCCAATCCGAGAGTCTCGAATGATGAACAGATTTGGGAAGCGGGTCTTTGCTTTAACAACCTTTGCTATTCGGTCCCCGAACTTCTTGGCATACTTCACCTGACTCCAAAGGTATTTGATAACTGAGCTTTCAGATGCCTTGGCAGGAGAAGTGTCTGATGATGTCTGGGATAAGGTTGCCTCCCAGCTTGCTACCCTAGAGTCACTCTCCAACTCGTCGATGTGACTTATTGTACACACAGCTGAAGGGACATCCAGAGCAGCGGGTACAGGCATTGCCTGGATGTGCTTGTGTGATTTTGCGGACCCCTTTAAGTCTTCCTTTGTCAATGCCCCAGTGGATGCTACTTTGCTGTTTGGCCCAAAAGTCAGAGACACATTAGCCAGGTGTGAGAAGGACAGAAAGACCCTTTCTGCTCTTTGCATGCTTTTTACACTCCTCAAAGACCTTACTCCATCAGAATCAGAGGAGTGGGAAGATGTGGTTCTGGAAGACACAAAGACCTTTTCGAGACACACGTGGCAAGCATTTCACCCTGGGGCAGTGGGGGGAACTTTTTGGGAAGATGTCCCTCCAGTGGCAGAGGGGGCCCACACAACCAGGGTTCCGGGGATTCTTTTTCTGGACAACCCTACCAGCGCTCCTGAGTGATGTCCCAATTGCTTACCTCTGGAAGCAGTCAGGGGAAGATTCTCTCTGTACCACACAGCCTGGAACTCTATAACATCAGATTCCTGGGTGCAGACAATAATTACCAGAGGTTACAATATTCCCTTCAATCTTTCTCACAAACTACAAAGACGAATCCCCGATGTTCCACTCAGTCAGATGGATATAGCAGCGTGAGAGATTCAAAAGTTGGTCCAAAAAAGAGTCATCCAGACTGTCACAACAGACCAGATAGGATCCGGATTTTACTCAAGATTCTTTTTAGTGCCAAAAAGACAGGGAAGTGGTGGCCAATCTTAGACCTCAGTGTAATGAACAAATTTGTGCAACAAACAAAATTCCGGATGGTCACAGTTTGGTCTCTGGAGAATGACTGGATGTGTCCATAGATCTTCAGGATGCGTATTACTACATAAAGATGGACAAACTCTGCAGAAGATATCTCCACTTCTGTCTAGGAGCCAGTCATTACCAATTTTGAGCACTACCCTTTGGTCTCACCACAGCCCCCAGGGTGTTCACTAAATGCATGGCAGTTACAGCAGCTCACTTAAAGCTACATTGATTCCATGTGTTTCCATATTTAGATGACTGGCTCCTGACCACCCCCACCAGGCATCTACTACTTTGCACCTTAGACTCCATTCTATGCCTTCTATGTTCTTAGGCATTTCAGTCAACAGAGAAAAATCACAACTATCTCCCGCACAGGATCTAGAATTCATCAGAGCAAAACTAAACACAAATTCCAGTGCAGCTTCCCTTCCTCATCACAGACTGTTAAAGGTGAGGTCGCAACTTCAAGTGATACTCTCTCAAAACAAAGTCCCTGCTCATCTAGTTCTACAACTTCTTGGGTCCATGGCAGAAACAATCACTTTAGCCCCCCTGACAAGGTACCACATGAGGCTGCTTCAATGGCTCCTGGCAACACAATGGCCACTGTTAATTCACCCAATGTCTCATCCAATCCTGATAACGAACCACAGCAGGCAGGACTTATCTTGGTGGATGAAGCCAGAAGAGAACTTATGGAGTCATTCCTTTTCCCCTTCTCAGCCCAAGGCCATAGTGACCACAGATGCTTCCCTAATGGGGGGGAGGTTCAGGGAAAGTCAGTCCAAGGTGCTTGGTCCCCTCAAGAGGCGAATCTGCATATCAATGTCCTAGAACTAAGGGCAGTGATTTTAGCATTGCAGGCACTCCAGTCTGCCCTTCCTTCAGGAATGATTGCTATCCAGTCAGACAACATGTTAGTAGTCTGGTACATAAACAAATGGAGGGAACCAGATCGTACCCTCTATGTCAGGAAGCTGTAAGAGTTTGGCAATGGGCAATTGCCTCCAACCACTTTCTAATAGCAATGCATATCCTGGGGAACTCCAACGTGATTGCAGACAAGCTAAGCAGGTGTATCCTTCTACCTCATGAGTGGTCTCTCAATTCCAGTGTAGCAACGAGAATTTTTCATCGATGGAATCAGCCTTGCTGTGACCTGCTTGCCTCTCCAATAAACCACAAATGCAGCAGCTACTTTGCCCTAGTTCCCCCTCAAAGGGAGTCCCTGAGAGATGCACTTCTCCATGATTGGCCCTGGGACTTCGATATGCCTTTCCACAAATCCCTCTAATTCTCCAATTTCTGAAGAAAGCCCAACAGTTGAAAAGCAAAGTGATTCTCATTGCACCTTATTGTCCCAATCAAATCTGTTTTCCTTTTTTCTGGTCTCACCTGGTTCACTGCCCATGAACTCTGGATCCAATCCAGATCTGTTGTCTCATCCTCAGGGCTTGGTCTATCCCAACCTTCAACACTCAAGCTGACAGCTTGGATTCTCCACTTCCAGTAATTGCCAGACAAACTAATTTGTCTTCCCCAGTGCAAAAGATACTTCTGGCTTCTCATAAACTGTCCACAAGAAGAGTTTACCTTAGCAAATGGAAGAGATTTTCTATCTTGTCGGATAAAAATGGTTTTGATCCTTTCTCGGCTCCAGTTAGATAAGGTGCTGGAATATTTAACCTCCTTATTTCAATTTGGAGCCTCAGCTTCTACCATTAGAGTTCACTTAGTTGCCATTTTAATTTCCATAATGGATTTGATGATCATACTTTGATGTCTCACCGTGTTTGCAAAACCTTTCTTAAGGGCGCTCTACATTTGAAGCCACCTTTCAAAGATCCTATAGTGCCTTGGGATCTAACCTTGGTTTTGCAATGTTTAGTTCATCAGCCCTTTGAGCAAGCAGCCACCTCAAGTTTTTATCTTGAAAGACTCTCTTTCTGGTAGCTATCACATCTGCCAGGAGAATTTCAGAGTTACAGGCTCTGTGTGTGAAGCATCTATACATCATTTTTCACAGAGAGAGAGAGTATTGCTCAGAACTAATCCCTCCTTTCTTCCTAAAGTGGTGTCTGACTCCAATATCAACCAGACCATAGATTTACCAGTCTTCTTTCCAAATTTTTCAAATAAAGGAGAGTATTGCTTACATTTGTTGGATGTCCACAGACAATTATGTTTTTACTTGGATAGAACAAAATCATCTAGAAAATCAGACCAACTGTTTCTATCCTTTTCAGGGACTAGATTAGGCAAACCAGTTTCAAAGGTCACTTCATCAAAATGGTCGAGAGACTGCACTACATTTATTTACAGTCAGAATAAACTCGACTTACCAACAAAAGTTAGACCTCATTCTACCAGATCTGTTTCCACTTCAGCAGTGTTCCATTCCAGAGCTTCTATGGAAGACATATGCACAGCCGCAACTTGGGATACTCCTCATACCTTTATCACTATTTACAAATCAGACATGGTCTCCAGGGGAAGAGCATCCTTTGGCTCTATGGTGCTCAGGAATATCCTTCTGTAGGGCCTCTCAGGATCTAAAGTAGCTGGGAACTCTGTCCCAACAGTCAAGAATGAATGAAAATTGACAACATCAAATAAAGAAGTTATGTTCTTACCATAATGTTCCATCTGTGTTGTCGATCTTCATTCATTCTTGACATTCCACCCTCCTGCCCCCTCCTAGGAACTCCTGGATGTTTGGAACTAGTCCTGGGTTGTTGCTCAGACAGAGCTTCCATATTTTTCTTCATAATGCGCAAACTCGATCTGAGGTAAAAGGAAGAGAGGCAGTATGGGTAGCCTTAGCTTGAGATGTTTTGGCTGGCACAAGCTTGATATAATGGCCGAGTCAGTTCTCAGGGTTGGAACTGAACCAAACAGTCAAAAATGAATGAAGATCAACAACACAGATGGAACTTTATGGTAAGAACATAACTTCTTTTTTTCTGGTTGCTTGAGAGTTATTATTAAAAATAGGCCTTGCTAATACTGTACCCTACACTATTTGTTTGGTTTGGCTTATTCTTAGGTTGGAGAGAGAAGGAATTTATTCTTATCTTCTTTTTTAAAACTTTAAAACTCTAAAAACATAAGGTATGTTTCTGTGGTGGGGGGGGGGACAGAAAGTGCAACACATGAAAATTGTACTGTATTTCTTCAGTTTTTTTTTTCAGGTTGCTTGGGTTGGGAGCGTGGCCTAATGTTTAAGGTGTTTGCCTTACAAACACAAGATGCAGGGTTCGAGTCTCACAAGGGTTAAATGGCGAAGCTTAACATGGCTCGCAAGGGCAACTAGCTTTCTGGCTGCTTGAGTTTTGGTTAACTGAGAGTTTACTGTACAAATGTTAAAGAGAGTTGTCAAAAGAAGGAAAAATATCAAAAAATGTCTTTCACTTATCGTGAAGTACTGAGAGAGTTCTTGCACACACATCTGGATGAATCAGGCAGGAAATGAGATGTGAGGTAAATTAGGTGGTTGTATCATTTTCAATATAGTAAGAGCATCAGTTTTTCATTGTATTTGCACTTCTGTTTCCAACTTTTTTCCTATCCTCATTATCTTACATTAAGTTATTTTGTTAATTATTTTATTTTTCTCTGTTTCTTCCACTTTTACATGCAGCAGCACAACAATATGCACCCATTCCACCAGCAAGGTTAGAGGCAGCAGCAATGCCAAGACCACCAGAAGCACCCAGCATTTCTGGTCCCAGATAGTTACAGTGGACTCCACACCTCCTGTCTTACCTGCAACCCCTGCTTCAGGTAGCCCTGAAATGGATGCTGGTACAATAGTACCCACTAATAACAGTGCGAGTGGAGGTGACACATTTGTCATCAGTCATTAGCTGGCAGACATTATGAAGGAAATTATAGAAAGGAGATTGGATGCCCATCACAGTCAATAGAGAACCCTGTCATGTGACTAGTTGAATTGCATCCCTGTCCAGCACTGGCTGAACCATCTTAGACAGGAACCAGTGGCAACAGCACCCAATATGGCAAGTAATCTCCCACCAGGTATCAGCTGGCAGAGACTGCAACTGTAAACACCCCATCCTATACCTCAACCAGGTGTTTTCCTCTTTCTGTCCAGGCCCACCCATGTTGTTTGCTCAGTAATACCTCTCAACTGTCCATATTTTCACAGAATATCCAGATTTTTGGCTCATATATATATTTTTTTCTTCATCATTTTTTTGGTTTCCTGGCAAATCATTGAGGATTGAAGTCTGAAGATAATGGCAGAGATATGAGTTTCAGACTTTGCACCCTTCAGAAAATTCATGCTAATGCAAAACCTATTATTCTGTCAACTTTCTAAGTTTATAAGAGCCATATTTAAAATTTGTCCTCATTTTTGGGCCTTTGTCCCATATGATTTATGGCTTTGTCCAGATTTATTGCACTAGGAATTTGTCAGGGATGTGGTCGGTCCTCCCCTCCCTATTGTTTTCCATCTATTTGTATAATATCTCCTCAGGTATGGTCTTCCCTCTCCTTTATTGTTACCACATGCCCTGTGAGTCATATCTGACTTCCCTGCTACTTTGATACCTAAATGAACCTTCTTACCTTCCTCTTACTTCCATTATTTCCTTATTTATCTTACCGTTTTCTTCATAAATGTAATATGGATATCTGCCTTCCATCCTGCTTGATACTTCTCTTCTGCCCTCTGGTTGATTCCCCTTTTCATATACTCCTATTTCCAGCCTTTAATATGGTCAAAAAGTAGATAAACACATCTTACACATGCCCTTGTGGGACTTCCAAATCACTTATTTTTAGAATTGTGCTCTGAGTGACAGGTGACAAAGAGCACTGCAGATGCCCATGTACAACCAAATTGGACAGGCACTGTTCTTTGTATGGTAATGATGAAGTCTGATCACTATCATCTACTGCATATATTGGCCTGGACTGCTATAGGGCACACAAATGAACCCATACTCATTGTGGATAATGTGCACATGCAATGTAAGGTTAAGCAAAATCCTTTAGTCTGGCCGCTTCCATAGTTCAGCCTGTAAATGAAGCGTTTTGTAGAGTATAAGGGAAGAGGGCTGAGGGATCATGTCACCTCCGGGCTGAATGCTTTTTTGTCTTTTATGCTTCCAGTCTGCAACTGCATCACGATCACCTGTTATGTGCCCCACTGGCAGATTCAGTGTGACTGCTTCCATGGCTCAACTTGAAAATAAAGTGCTTTATAGAATGTTATTGAAGAGGGTTGAGAGTTTAATCCTTCTCAGGGTTGAATGCATTTTGTGTTTTTTTATGCTTCTAGTCTGCAAATATGTAATAGTCACCTGCAGTGTGCTTCACTGACACCTTCCCTGTGACTGCTTCCATGACTTAGCTTGTAAATTAAGTGGCTTGTAGAGTATAAAAAGAGAACTGATGCTTCAAGAGTCATAGTGTTTGAATGTTTTTGTATATTTTATGTTTCTAGTCTGTAACTATGTAATGAACACCTGCTATGTGCTTCACTGACATCTTCAATGTGACTGCTTTCATGGATCAACTTCTAAATGCATGGCTTTGTAGAGTGCAACTGAAGAAAGTTGTGGGTTCAGTGATCCTTCGGTTGTAGGATGATGTTTAAATGATATTAGCCTTACAGAACAATTAAAGTGAGCAGACTGTGGATATCATAATTGCTTTTGTGGATATATCTCTTTTTAACTTCAATTACATGAGATTGATATCTGTGTGTGTTTGTGAGTCTTATTCCCCTTCTCCATGGCATTCAACATCCCTCATTGTGTCACCACCTCCCTTTGCAGTCTTGTCTATTTTATATATATATTTTTCCTGTGGCCCTATACCTCCTCTACCCTTCTAAATTTTGCAGACTTCTCTTACTGCATTCCTCAAGTATCTTCTCTGCATCTGTGTACCCTTGGGTTAAAATAATAGATCAGCACACAACCATGCTGAGTACTCCTGAGGGTCATGCTTAATCGATGAGTACTAATGCTCCTTGTACATCCCTGCAGCCACAACTAGATCCAACACAATCTTCCTGCAGGTAACTACTGTGGCCATGATGAGGAGCTTCTCATTGCATACACTTGCCTTGCTGCATACATTCTTAATGTACATTGTGGCTTGTTGCACACACATAATAAACAGTCAAATTGGAGTGATCCTGGATACAGTGTTTCTGAATCTTCTAGCATATGTTTTTTCTTGAGAATGGGTTGGGATATAAATTCAAGAATTTCTCTTAAACCCCCAAGGCCATACAATACCAGAGTCAGAACAACTAGGAGAGGGAGTACAAAAGGCTTACCCCCCTCCAAAAAAAAAAAAAAAACATTTTTGATAAAAGACATTCTGGATGCTAACCTTTTTAAAGACTTCTGTGATTCAGTATTAGTACATTCAGAAATTAGAACATTTGCTTATACATATGAAACAAAGTGCTTCATTAACAAAAAACTGTATTTCAGAAATGTTGTTTTCTTACTGGAAATTTGGCTACATTTTTGTTTTTGAAATATAGGTGTGACATAATTACAAAATATTGTTTTTGACATTCTGCTCCTGCATTATTTGAGGTTCAGAGGTTCACCTAGTACTCGTTTATCCCTGTAAGAATGAGACCCTAGATGGTACAGAACACACATACCATCATGCTTTGTGAGATATGTCTTCCTAACTCTCCATGACCCCCACACCCAGTTTCTTAAGCTGAATAAAACATACAGATAATCTGTCAAAGATTTGGAAGTTGGCATAATATGTTCATAGGTTAGTACTAGGCTAACTGCCCTTCGAGCCATTTTAGGCCTAGCCAATTATCCCTTGTGAGACTCAAACCTTGCACCTTGTGTTTGTAAGGCAAACACCTTAGCCATTAGGCCACTCTCCCAACCCTAAGAAACTTCTCTGTGTGGAAGATTTTCAGTCCATATATCTCTAGTTAATCATTGTATTTTTATATAGGATTATAGGTTCATACTAAGCTAACTGCCCTTGCAAGCCATTTTAAGCCTAGCTAATTATTCCTTGTGAGACTCAAACCCTGCAACTTGTGCTTGTAAGGCAAGCACCTTAACCATTAGGCCACCCTCCCAACTAATGGTTAAGATGTTTGTCTCAGAGACACAAGATACATGGTTTGATTCTCACCTTGGAAAGGAAACTGGCTAGGCTTAAAATGGTATGCAAGGACAGGTAGCCTAGTACTTACCTTTGAACCTATATAGAAGAGTTATCTCTGTGGCACAAGGTGTAAATGCAGTGACTTTAGATAAAGCATGCAGTTGATTAAGGATTCAAATCCAGCTGCAAGCTACTTTTTACCCCTAAGAGTTGATCCGATAGTTAAGGATCTGAGAACATATGTAGACAGTAATCTGGCATTTGATGAACACGTAGCCAAGATAGTAAGGAAATTGTTCTATGTCGCCCAACTCATAAACAAGGGTATGGCATTCATGTCCAAGAAAGTAATAGTACCCCTTGACTCAGCCCTTATCAGACCAATTATTTATTTATTTATTTCTCTTTGTTTGCCATAAGGTTCTGCCTGGGGTTTATCCCATGTTCAGTGGAGACCCAGGAAGAAAAGCTTCACATATTAGGCAAGTACATGTAAAGACAAAAAAATGACATTTTGTAAAATACATTGAGTTTACATGAAAACACCATTATAGGAATACATCTCAAACACATTATATAATATACAGTAGCCTATAAATTTAAGGAAATACATTTTTTTATTACGTAGCTGGTTACAGAGAAATTACACAGATAAGCACAATACATAATACATCCACTGTCTATACAGAGAAGGGTAGCAAAGGCAGCAAGGGATTTAACAGGAGGTAGAATTTAAGAAAAGTAGTTCTATGAAACATTAGGAAGACTGAGGTACAGAGCTTGTTTAGACCTGCATTAAAGAAAATAGAGGGAGTGGAAGTTATGTGGGAAATTGAAGCTTTTTAGGAAAGAATGTATGTAATGGATGGTGTGGCAATCTGTAGAAGAATAGTGTAAATGTCAGTTCTGGGAGAATATACTGTGAGATTTCTTGGGAACAGAGATACAAAGTTACATGTGTAAGATCAGGGTACAGAAAGGTTAAGTAAAGGGGGGTGTAACTTTGAAGGCGGAGTTTAGATTGAGTCCTGGGGGAGGGGGTAGCCTGGGGTAGTGCATGAGCATAACCAGTTATTTAGCAAGTGTTGCTTCAGTGATGTTTTGATGACATACAGTGTATCTACCTGTCTTATTTCCTGGGAGATCTGGTTCCAGATTTTTGCTACCTATTTAGAGTATAGTGAGTCTCCTGTACTGTTGTTTGATTTTGTGATGGATAGAAAAACTTTGTTGTTGGATCGTAGGGCTCAATTAGTGGTACAGAGTTGTAGTATTCCTGATAGTTCTGGGCATTTTTCTGGGGAGTTTGTTAGTTTATGGGCTATAATAAGTTGATGGTAGTTGAGGTGTTTTTAAGTTTTAGCCAGTTAAGGCTTTTTAGTGCCATGCAATGGTATTGTTTTTTTTTTTTCTTGAGTATAATGCCCCCTTTGGCATGTACCTAGCCAGCCACTTCCAATAGTTGGTCTGCCGTCAAAGGTTCCTCACCAGGAGAATCCAGGGTATGAATACTTTGTCATACACAGAATGCCTTAATGTCCTATCTCTGCACTCAGTATCCTACAGGTTACTGAGATGCAATCTACGCCTAGCATATAAGGCATCCTCAGATCCAGCTCTGATGGATCTCTTGCACATCCACAAAACAACACCAACAACATTAGCTATTTCAGGACCTGAACTTTGTCTGCAACATAAATAGAATCTGCTGGAGGGAACCGATATGTGTCTCAAAGGCTCCCCGCATTATGGAATAAGCTCCCCATCTACATGAAGCAGAGCTCATCCCTGATCCTGTTCAAAAGAAACCTGGATCACTGGATGGGAAATCTCAAATTCACTCTCAGCCTGGCCCCCATGTCTCTGATTGACAGAGGTCGACAGTAGGTCAATTAATCCCCAACTGACATACCCCCCCACACAAACACACACACACAACCCTTAGCTACCTTCTTACTAACATACTCCACTATATAGGCATCCAAGGAACTCTGGCTAGGCTTGTAAAGAGCCTAGTGGTGGTTATCCCAGTATGGACCTATAAACCTATTTTGCATTCTGAGGAGCATAGCAGGTAGCTTCTGTATCTCATGCCTTTGCCAGGATTCAACTCCACCAAAACAACATCGCTCACCCTCGGATTTCATAGGGAAAAAGGCCACTGGCAACTTGAATTTCATCACACCCTGACTATCCACCTGACTTACTGCACCACTAATCACTGGGAGCAGATGAATGCACTTTCTGTATACAAATAGGCCAGTCTAACAAATTCATTAAAAAGAAGTTATGTACTCACCATAACATTCCATCGGAGTAGTTCTACTTCATTTGTCTTCAACCTGTGGGTCTTCGGATCCACATCGGATCTGACATGGCCACATTTTCCAACTATGGCTCTGAGCTCCATGCTCCTCCCCTTACGCATAATGCCCCCTGTCTTCCTTCTACCTTCAGATCGAGTTTGCTGCCTAACAGGTGTCAGACACCCGACCCAATGACACCTTATCATCAAATACCAATCATCACAGGAAGAACCTTAGCCTGGACAGGACCAAGGATCCAACAATAACCGTCCAATACAAAGGACATGTCATATCCCAAAGGATAAGGTTAGGGGGAAGGAGGGGGTTAGTTTGAAGACGACAAATGAAGTAGAACCACTCAGATGGAATGTTATGGTGAGTACATAACTTATTTATCTGAAGTAGTTTACTTCATTTGCTCTTCAACCTGTAAGACAGAGTCCCCAGCTACCTAACTTTTGGAAGGCCCTCATGGAAGGATATTCCGGAGCACCACAGAACCAAAGGATGTTCTACTCCTAGAGACCAAATCCAGTTTATAATGAGAAATAAAGGTGTGAGATGAGGCCCAAGTAGCAGCTGTACAAATATCATCCAAAGAGACCCTAGACCAAAAGGCCACTGACGTAGCCATAGATCGGGTTGAATGAGCCTTCACTTTTCCTGGTGGAGACAAACCTCTTTCTGAATAATCCCTGCCAATGCATTGTGAAATCCAGTGAGCAATTGTCACTTTTGAAACAGGTTTACCAAAGAAGGGCTTGGCATAGGACACAAAATGTTGATCAGACTTGCGGAATGGTTTAGTCCTATGAAGATAAAACCTCAACTGCCTATGTACATCCAGTAAATATAATTTGTATTCCCCTTTGTTCTGGTACTTAGGAAAAAATACTGGCAAATTGATGGTCTAATTAATATTGGCTTCTGAAGTTACCTTGGGAAGGAAGGACGGGTTAGTGCATAGCGACACTCTATCTTTATGAAAGATCATATAAGGGACTTTGATATAAAGAGCTTGAAGATACAACACCCTTCTAGCAGATGTGATGGCAACCAAGAAGGCAGTTTTCCATGTCAAAAATTGTAGATCCACAGATGCCGCAGGCTCAAACGGGGGGGGGGGGGGGCAATGCCTGCAAAAGTAAGGTGAGGTCCCAAGGTGGAATCAGCTCCTTAACCAGGGGATTGAGAGAAAGGCACCTTTGAGAAAGGTTTTACAAAGTTTAGAGGAAGCCAATGAAGACATGTTTACCCCCACATGAAAACTAGAGATGGCTGCTAGTTGGACTTTCACCGTAGAGGAACTAGCGCCCCATTGAAAAATGCTAGCCACAAAATCTAAAACTGCCAAAAGCGGAGCAGTGAAAGGATCCAAAGGCCTCTGATTGGCCCATATAGAAAAACATTTCCATTTACTATGGTAGAGTTTTCTGGTAGAAAATTTATGAGCTGCTATCAGAATGGACTTAACAGGAGATGACAGACCGGAAGTCCTAATAATCATGGGAAATGGAGTAGCCAAGCAGTGAGCTTCAGACTGTCCAGATCTGGATGAGGGATTCCTGAGGGATGTGACAGCAGATCCAGGACCAGATCCAAGGTCCATGGTGGAACAACTAGAAAGGACCTGAGTAAGAGAAACCAAACCTGTTGAGGCCAGAATGGAGCAATGAGGATCACAGTGCTCCCCAGCCTTAGGGCTTTCTGTAGAAACTTTGACATAAGGGGAAGAAGAGGATATGCATAAAGAAGTCCGGGAGGCCAAGCGTGAATCAGAGCATCTCTGGGAGGCTTCCCCAGCGGGGGATTCAGAGCAAAAAACTCACTGCATTTCATGTTGGAAGGAAATGTGAAGAGATCGCAGCAAGGACGACCCCACTCTAGAAAGATCTGTTCCGCTACTGAAGGATTCAGAGACCACTCGTAAGGCATCAGGTTTGATCTGCTAAGCCTGTCCTCTAGAATGTTGGATCATTCCAGGATGTGCATTGCCACCAGAAACCGTCCAGTGAAGGTCACTCATTCCCACACTCTCATGGCCTCTTGACATAAGGGATAAGATCTGGTCCCCCCTTGTTTGCTGATATACCAGACCACTGACATATTGTCCACCTGAATTGCAATTGTTCCCAGAGGAAGATGAGCATGAAGGGTCTGCTATGCAAGAATAACTGCTCTCATCTCTAGAACATTCATGTGCAGATAGGTCTTGGAAGGGGACCATATGCCTTTTACTGTCCTTCCTGAGCAGTGCCCCCCCCCACCCTAGTAGGGAGGCAACCATGGTCTTGGGGAAAACAAGTTGAAACGGACGTCCCTTGAGGAGATCTGGGGACTGAATCAACCACCAAAGGAAGTCCCTGTATGCTTTTGAAATTCTCACTGGAAAAGACAATGGAAGGTCTAACAGTGACCGCTGAACCACCAGTGTCCACTGCAGCACCCTCATATAAAGACACGTCATTGGAAGAAGATTTATCAGGGCCGCCATGGAACCTAGAGCCCTTAACACTGGTTCAGCTGTTGGTAAATGGGTCTAAAGAATGTGTAAGACATGTAACCTCAAGCTACATATCCTGGCTGATGTTTGGAACACCTTCATTTGTATTGTGTCCAGCCATGCCCCGATGAAGTCTAAAATCTGAACTGGGAGAAGAGAAGACTTGTGCACGTTGACTGTAATGCTCAACTTGTTGGCAAGCTGAAGGAAGGAATCCCTGGTCTGACATAGTAGATGCTCTGAACAGCAGTAAAGAGCCAGTCAGCCAGGTACGGAAAGACCTAAATGCCCTGAAGCCTCAGGTGAGCCGCTACTACCGGCATTACCCTGGTGAACACCGGGGGGGCTGTGGTGAGACCAAAGGGGAGGGTTTGAAATTGGTAATGATTGGATCCCAGCTGAAAGTGAAAGAACCTTCAGGAGTGCTTGTCCATCTTGATGTGATAGTATGCGTCCTGGAGGTCGATCAAGCACATCCAGTCTCTGGCCTGCAGATAGGGCAGGAAAGATTGAATTGTGACAATCCGGAATTTTGTCTTGCTTACTGATAGGTTCGATTTGGACAGATCCAATATTGGTCTGAGGTACCCTATCTTTTTAGGCACTAAAAAGAACCTGGAATAAATCCCGGATCCAGACTGGTCTGGGGAGACTGGTTGGATGACTCATTTTCTTAGCAGTGAGTCTACCTGCACTGCCGCCTCCTCCCACTGCATGGGTGGAATGTCCGGGAGGGCATTGTTGGATGGGGGAGGATCCTTGAACGGAACAAAATATCCTCTGGATATGACTCACAGCACTTACTGATCTGTAGTGATGGACTCCCATGCTAGTGGGTGAAGCGACAAGTGACCCCCGACTGCATCCAGAAATGGACAGCCGGGCATCCCCTCAGGGCTGCTACCCGGGTTTATCTGAGAAAAGTTCTCGGGACCTGAAATTGCTAGGACACCCCTCTGCCTCTAGGGTGGTATCTATCATATCCCCTCTGCCTCTGGGGGAAGGCGAGTCCTGAGCATCCCAGCAAAATGCCTGAGACTTGCAGAACCACATCTTCTTCTGGCCTCACTGGTTACTGGAAAAGCACCTTTGATGTGGTGAGAAGTGGATCCCAATGGCAGACAGTGTCTTCCCATCCTTCTCGCTCTGGACCAAAGTCTCTCTGACCGTCTTCCCAAACACAGAGAAACCACCATAAGGGGCATTGGTAAAAGATGCCTTGAAGGGCTGTGAGAACTGGCACAAGCGGAGCCAGATGTGATGTCGGATGGCAACGCCTGACCCCACTACCCATGTGGCTCCCTCCATGGCATGGGAGAGCAAATGCATAGACGTGTTGGCTGCAGATTTTAGGGTGGCCATTCATGCATCAAACATCTTCCTGTCCTCTGCTGACATGGACCCTGGGGTTGATTCCATGACTTCCTTGACTAGATCTCTCTGGAGTCGAATAACATGTGCCATGTAGTTCAACGCCCTCACAAGGAAGGTCGCTGAAGCATAAACTCACTTCCCAAAATGATCCAATGATCTCGACTCGGTCAGACGGGTGGTCTGTGGAGCTCTCCTGGGTGAGTTACTTTTTGGTGGCCACCACCACCATCATAGCAACTACAGGGGACCCCTTGTGCCAGTGTAACTTGTCCATGGGAGGGCTTAAGACTTTTTCCGGGTACTTGGGTATTGGCTCTGTGGTGTCCAGCTCCTTCCACACCCTAGATGTTATCAAATCCACAAGTGGATCAGCAGGAGGGGACACCGAAGAGGTAGATGGGCCTGAGCCGAATACCTCCAGAAACACAGACTCATCAGAGGTTGGTTTTGGGGTGGACCACCCCCCCTTTGGTGAAGAATCTCCATGATGTCTCCGAAGGAAACATCCTCGGGGGGTGATCTTGGGGAACCTTCCCCTTCATCCAGGTCCATGTCTTTGGTGAGAGACTCTGGAGGAGAGTCCAAGTGTCTCCTTTTACACATATGCTTGTGGGGGAGCTCCTCAGGGGACTGCCTGGGGAGGTCTTGCAAGTGGGTTGTTCCAAGGGCAGAATTTCCTGGGGCACTATGGCTATGGGCTGTCCCTGAGAGGGCAAGATGGTTGGAACCACACTCAAAGCCAGGGGGGTCTGGATGGACTCCAAAGATGAAATGGTCAGAGGCCTTGACCCTGCGAGAACCCTCTCCACCACGTCAAATGCTGAGGGGGAATGGACCTCCTGGGCTGACCTAGCGGAAGCCACTCCCCCCTGATCCAACCGGGGAGCTGGAGCAAAGACGCTGAGGGGAAATGCTTCTCTCTGACAAGCTCGGAGCAGAGAGCACTCCCTTGGATTTGACTCCAAGGCTACGGCTCTGAGAGCTCTGATCCAATCCAGTTGGATCCGACAGACTCAAGGCACTGGCCGGCGTTGAGGTACAGGGTACCATGGGCGCCGACCCCTCAACTATGATCGTCCTCAAATCCAATGACTCTAAAACCACAGGTCAGATCAGAGAAGGAGTGATAGGTCTAAACAATGGCTGGAAGGCACCCACTCTGGTGGGGAAGGCCCTAGCAAGACCCTCATCTCGATTGGAGTGCGGATAAACTTCTGCATCATCTTGTCCATCTCCGCTTCAGACAAGCTCAGAGTAGAGCGAGAGGACACCACCAAAGTAGGCCGGGGAAGATGGTGGTGGGAAGGTTTAGGGGGCAACTGGCTAACCTGTCCCTCAGGCTCAGGTGGAAACCTAGAGGACCTAAGCCGAGGTGTCACTGGCCTGGAAACAGAATTTACCTTCGGCAGAGGGCTGGCCTCTGACAAGTGGTAGGGGGATCGTTTGTGAGGCCGGTCCTTCTTGGCTTTATCCCCTTCCCTGGACCTCTTGGAGGGAGGGTAAGTCCCAGAAGCCATGGAAGGGGAAGCCTAAGCAGCAGCCGCTGCTTTCCCAGCAGGGGAAGGTGGGACCTCAGTCCCAGCAGAAGAGGGCAACAGGTGCTTAAGGATCAGTTTGTCCTGCCTGTCTTTA